>NC_045735.1:24354675-24355851 GCF_008692095.1 Etheostoma spectabile | reverse complement strand
ACACACACACACACACACACACACACACACACATGATTTGGCCCCAATTGGCTAATGTACTGTTCATTGTGAAATGTAACTTTATCAACTGTGTCATTTAAAGGCATTTGTAAATCTCAGAAATTACTTAATAACATTGAGGTAATATTTTTCAGTAAGGAAGAAAACTATAAAAACTTAGTGTAAGTGTGCAAATAGTTCAAACACATATTTGAATAGTATGCTTTTACATAATTCTCAACCCATAATTAAGTAAATCTTTTATTCTATGTGCCAAAATCAGTGATAGTGATCATATTGTACTTCATCTAGCCAGGTGTTATTCATATTCATATCCATTCCTATTTCCTGGACTACAAGTCACCAAAGCAACACAGACATATGCTAGTCGTATTGGTCCCAGGACCAGCTGTAAATAAAAAAGGGCAAATCCTATGTTTATTTGTATAATTAACTTTTTTGAAAGGGGAATTATTTTTTGAAAATCATTGTTTTTATGGTTTTTATCACTCGGATTAAAGCAGAAATCTTAGATATCATCTATATCTGCTTGTGTCGAGCCTAAAACCTCACGTTTTTATATCCATCACTAGAAATACAGTACGTAAAAAAATTATTGTCTCATTATATATTATGTTTGAGTTTGAACTTAAAGATAACTTGGACCACTTCTAGCAAATGGAATTAGTAAACCAATTGTCCGATCCAGAACTTAAGTATATAACTCCATCATGTTACAGAAAGTTGAAAACAGGACTTTTATGATACTATGCTGGCATAAGAGTAGTATATATTGGTATTTGTGCAGAAAAACATGAATCCACGGAACTAAATCAACACAATAAATAGTCACTTTTTATAAAAGCGAATTATATGCAAATGAACGAATGAACTAATTTCGGAATACAGACACAGCCAGCAATTAAGAGGGGGACACCACAATATTCCAGTGATCCACTCTAATAAAGCTCAGTTGATCTGTACAGAAATTAAAGAGAGATGGGTAGAAATAATAGGAGGAGAACTGAAAAAAAGAGAAAAACAGGGAGAGTCTCATTAATCCATGCTTAACAAGCTCAGTTGAACTGAACAGCAATTAGAGAGATGGGGGAGGTACAAAGGGAGGAGAAGGGAGAAAAAGAGAGAGGCAGGGATATACAGGGGCGAAAGAGAGAA
>NC_045735.1:24347758-24354665 GCF_008692095.1 Etheostoma spectabile | reverse complement strand
GGGAGAGCTGCGGATTAAGACGTTTTTTTCTGTGTGAGCGGGTTGTTGCCTAATGCCATCTATCTGCAGAGTCATTTCAAGAAAAAAAGGTAGCGGCGCGGTCACTTTTCGAGCTCATTCAACACTATCTCCAAACTGCGTTTCACTGATGGACACCAACCGGTGAAGACATGTGGCAGGAGACAGGCTAAATATCCCTCTTTGATCTGGATTGGTCTGCCTGAGAGTTACCTTGAAGTCGGCTCGAAATGAACTCTACAGATGCATCTTTGTCTCAGAGCATTTGATAAGAATCGACGCTGCTCCTCCTTTCCCATCCACATGAGAAGTTTGACCGGTGCTGGGTAGAGGAAGGCTGGGTTTCCGATTGGCTGTTTTATCTGTGTAGCTTAAGCATCTGGACGACTGTTTCTCAACACACTGAGGTCAGTGGTGCGCCTTTTCATCCTGATGTTCTTTGTTGGATATTCCAGCTGTAGCCTGGATGTGTTTAGGTTTTCTGCGCTATGGCGGTTGAAATATAGCCACATAGGCTGCCACTTTTTCCATTATGTTATGTCTAGTTAAAGCCCAATGAGCCCTGTTAAAAACAAGTTCAGCTGACTGTGAGGAGTATTTTCTTCAGTGAACACGTTGGCTGACTTTGACACTGTCTTTTTACTGTAAAATATGTTTGAATAGTAGGCCAACTTAACAGTGAACATACTGAAAGATGCCCATGGGGGAAATTCACCACAAGGCATCTGCTGTAGGCTACCTGCAGTGCTTACTGTTATGTCATGTGGTTATGTACTGTTTGACGTTAATTGAAGCTGTGTGAAGCAAAATTTCCCCTTAGGGGAATACAGTACAGTTAATTGTATCTTATCTAATATTATCCTACTAAGCAGCGTATTGGGTTTTGAGGCTACATAGAGATATCTGCCACAAGCATTATGAATTCAGTTCTGGTCCTGAGAAATGTTGCTCAACAATAATTAACTTTTTCTTTTATTCTCTCAATTTTAGGCTAGGAACTTATTTGTCTTCATATGTACAGTCACCTTAAAAACGTTGATACCTCTATTCTCAGTGTCCCTAAATCATCTTATCTTAATTGTCTAATCAAATGGGTAGTAACCATAAAAGTTAGCATCAGTGATATCTACTATCACCTGTGTTGATTGAGGATTGAAATGATGTTCAAACGGCAGCAGAGATGGTGGAACTGATGTGGGATGGTTGTGTGGAAGCCATCTACTGGATCTGATCCATTCAACTAAACTTCAACCAAACCTTTTCCTAACCCCAACCACAAATCTTAATTTAAATATGTAACATTTCTGCATTAACATGTCTAAAAACGACCATACTTATGTTATATATATTTCGAGTTGTGTTCTTACAGTATCCCAGATGTTTCAACCAAATTTCAATCCCGGAGAAATCTGTTATTTTATTTTTGACACAGGATGTTTCCTTTAGTCACTTGTCAGTGGCGTCATATAACCTTTCACCCTCTATTTAAAAACGCGGGACACCCAGGTCATATGTCCGAGAGTAATCGTAAATCATACAATGTCACCGAAAGAAATACTTGTAACGTAATACAGCTTTTTTTGCCACACGGCATCATTTTGTGTCTAATTACATTCCATTTTGCAACACAGTAATACAGCAGAGACTTAATTTATTGATACATTTCAATATTGATCCAGCTTAATGTTACTACAATGTGCTGTTTGACAAGTAGCTAGCTAATGTTAATGTTAATGCTTAGTAGGTAACATTATAAGGTTACAACATCTTTCAAGCAGCAAACCACCATTACAACAATCCGAACCCGGCCAGCACTTAACTCCAGTGTTGGGTGCTAACGACGCTTACGGCAGTTTAATGAAGGCAGCGGAGTTAGAACGGCAGCCATCCATAACGTTAGCTACGTCTCCGTTAGCGCTTCCGGTGTTTGTGCTAACAATCTCCTCCCTGCCGAATTTCTACCCTTTGCGTTTAGCTGTCTTTATAGTTAGCCAAATTAACCCGACAAAAGGTGGGTTAAGCACCAAATCGAAAGTTTTTGCCGTTACGGAGATTTTCCTCAGCAGTCCCCACCCACACCCGTCTCTCAGCCTCCCTGAGTAACAGACCCTGTCTGCCCCAGTGTTAAAAAACATCCAAAAGGTGACATTGATATGTAATATATATATTGTCATAGTGTGGTTTTAGCTGCTGGCTAATGTTAGCTTGCTGGCTCACAAGCTTACTGGTTAGCTACCAATACAAATCAAAACAAGAAAAACATAATTATATTGGGGAAACTGCAGCTATTTTTTTGGAATAACATGAATAAAGATGACTATATATGTAAATATATATACTGTATAAACTAAATGTATATGTACATTATGTATATGTACTATATATACAGTAAATACTGTATCTATATTATGTATATGTATGAATGTATATGTATATACAGTATATTTATATATATATGTGTATATATTTATGTTTATGTATATATATGTATATACTGTATATACTGTGTGTATGTATGTATATAAATGTATGTATATATGTATATGGCCTATATACTGTATAATTTATTACGTATTTGTAAAACAGTTACATAAATATTTGTTTCTATATTTACTGTTTGTTTATTTCATATTAATGTTTAATATGTTTATGAATGCACCAACAACAAAGAAAAGTTTCTTGTAAGTGTTACTTGGCAATTAATCCTTTTCTGATTCTGATAGAGAACAGTGACCTATTCTGGAGATGTAATACAATTATACAGCTGCCAATAAACTGGCGCCCCAAGCAGTTGTTCATTGCTTTGCTCAGGAGCACCTTAGCAGTGCCAAAGAGGGGAAGTGGCACCTCTACATTAGCTAACTTTAGAGCTTGTTTTATGCCTCTATAATGTCAGTTAAGTTAAATCTTTATTTAATGAACATCTGTTAAATTCAAGCCATTGCCAAATGCGTTGATACAGAGCTAATTCAGACTGTCAGCTTCACAAAACTCTCTCTGTATTTCTCAGTATTTAGAAATTGGTCGTCCGGCGATTTTTGCGCGCAGAAGCTTGAGTGAAGATACATTTTTCTTCTGAAGAGTCCATATTTTTTTTATCCTTGAAGCAACTGTGTAGAGGAGGGGTGCGGGTGGTGCGCAATCACGGTAGGCTTGTGTCATGTGGATGCACCGACAGAATTGTTATCAATAGGCCTATTTAGAATTCCTCATGGGGAGACAGAAAATAAGCACTATCGATTTAACTTTACCCAGCCCGGTTCTATGTGAAAACACAACAATGGCAGAGAGAAACAGACAAATTACACATGATTGCTGTCTGGGAGCAAACATTTACCGTATGCTGGCTGTGTGGTGATGCCAGGATTTAAAGCAGTGGGCTGTGGGTCCAGAAGACTGAAGTTTTCTCCAGATTACTCACATGAAATTTTATTGGTATTGGTGTGTAGGTAGAAAGTGCTGCTACAGTGGCATTACAGTTATTCCTTGGCTGCAATGAAAGTTCAAGTACGCAGAGAGTGCAAGTGCGCAAGAACCTGAAACACTGACCAATCAGAGCAGACTAGGCTTTTTCGGCCAGCGCTAAAACAAAGCTTTTTAGACAGAGAGTGAATCCAGGTATAATCAGACAGACAGAAAAATAATGTGTTTCTTGAACATTAAAGCATGTAAACCTGTTCTAGTAGAAAACAAAAATACAAGTATGGACTTGGAAATAAGCATAAGGGAGCTTTGAGAACGGATTTAAAAACAAGCTGTGTTATTTTTAAGAACTTGCTTTTCTTAATTCTTAAAATGATAATTTTATAATAATGAATGTTTATGATTAAGCATTAAACATGGGAGAAAGGAAAACCCTTTGATATGATGAATGAATCAAGCATGTTTATTTATTCCTTACCTTTGGGAACAATATATGGGTCATACAGCTAGCGTCAGAGCTTGAGTGAAGATCAGTGGGTGCAGTTTAAAGCTCTGATGCTAGGAAGTAGCTTGTGACATAGTTAATTTGATTTCACGATCTATACTGAGGAAATAATGCCAGAACAAGTCACCCCATTAACTTGACGATCTAGTGGCTGAAATTTCCCTTTTCAATCCCTGCTGTCTTTATTCAGACAAGTTTGAGCCTGAATAAAAACGTCTTTTTACCAGACATTACATAAAAGTGCCATATTAAATTTTGCTTGATAATATACAGTACTGACAATAGCACAGTGTTTCTGTGAATGAGAAAAATGAGTACAAACATTGGTGGAACACAAGAAAAAGCAGTGGACTACTGCTTCATACATTGGCCTACTAAGCTGCTGTTGGTTTGATGCTTTGTAAGTAGGTCAAACCTGTTGCGATTAGCCTGATGATCTTCAAGACAGAAAAATCATTCAGGAAGACCTGCAATTGTGTTGCAATTGACGCCAATGGGAACATGATTGACATAAATGGTGATGATATTGTGTTTGTGTTCTTTGCTGCATGGCACCGACCCGGTCCCTTTGAACAATCACATTTACTGATTACCATGACTACTAATATAAATGTAAAAAGTTAATAGAAAGTATTCAAATGGAAATAAGGAGGTCAGTAACAAAGAAATTCCATTCTTCTGCATACATCACAGAAATTTTGCAATAAATGAATACTCAGTTGTTTGCTAGTTTGGGCTTTAGTGTTGCCTTATCGTTATTAGAACCAGTTCATTTGAAGCCCCACAAATTATTGATCCACTTTTCTGTGTCAAGCTTTGTTAGCCTGCCTTTGTGTTCAATTTGATCCATCACAAACAATTTAAAAATGTCCAACTGTCCTAAGCTCAGTGAATAACTCAGCCCTTCCTGCAGTTGAAAACCTATCCTGTGGTTAATGAGTTATAAGCAATTTAACAAAACAATAAAATCTAGTAAATCTAACAAAACAAGACGCAAACTCATCTGACAAAAGATATTAAGTATAAACTACTGGAATGATTTTACAGTGAAGCAGTTGCTACCAGGAAGTGTTGGTTTTGGGTGTTCGGTGTTCCCCCCCCCAACGTCTCCTTCCAGGCACCGTGGTAATGGTTATGTTTAGGGTAAAGGTTAGGGTTAGCTGCCTGGAAGGCAACATTGGACACTTTTTTGCAGAAAGTTTTCCAGATTTGTCGCTAGTTGCTTTTTTGAAAAAAAGTTGCGAAGGGGGTCTGAAAAATCTGAACATACATCACATACTCCGTTGCTCTGATTGGTTGTAGATCTATCCAATTATGTGCAGAGGCATTTTCTTTCCTAGTTTGGTTGAAACACGCCTCATAAGCACAGCCAAATGCAGCAGTATCAGACTCATATTCTGACTAGAATCTGAGTATCACGACGTCAGACTAAATCAGTTGACCATGATGCCAATATAGTTCAGTTGAGGGTGACACAATCATGCTTTGGCCCTGCACTGCACTACATCGATACTGCAGGTTGGCTAAGGAAGGCATGATAAAACAGATTGGCACACCACTTAAAGTGGGTATACCATTCTAGTTAAAGTAAATGAGTAAGGCCCAAAAGACTAAAAGTACTGTATATATGTACATGTGTGTATATATACATCATCCAGCTATTGTGCATTTTTCCTAAATACTAACCATATGGCAAACAATGGAACTCTTTCCCTATGTATATATTTATTTATGTTAATATTTATATGCATATACAGTACATACATACACAAGTTCAAAAGGTTCACTCACACATGCTGGCCAGCCAAAAATATATGCAGAAAGGTTGTGTAAGTTGCAACAAAGTCTGTGAAAGACAAGCCCAGCTTAATTAAAAGGTACCATACTGGCTCTGCATCAGGGTTGCTTTTTGGTGAACCTGAGTAGTGAGCAGACTTTTTGTATTCCTCTAGCCTTGTCAGCATAAGTTGCAAAAAATGAATAGTAATGTAATAGAATAGTAACAGTAATGTAAGTCTTAATCATGTATATCATGCTCTTTTTTAGGTTCATACTTGTATTTTGGGTTTCCACAAGAACATGTTCACATGCTTTAATGTTCAAAAGTAATCTCGACCTAGGCCTACTTATAACAAAAAAACGACATGGAAACATTTTACAATATGGGACCTTTAAGAAGTCATTTAAGACAAACATCCACTTTCCTCCCACTAACTCACCTGGCATGGGCAATCGATGGATCACTGAAGTGACATGAAAGCATATGGCAGAGCAGCGGTGCTGTTATTGATGCCATTCTTACACATATTTTCACCCTGTTAACAAAACCTTCCCATACTGACGATAAATAGCCTCAACCTCCCGGGTTTATTTGGTCACATGCTGTCAGTTACCGACTGAACAATACAACAAAGGATGTAGCTGTGATACATAGGAATGTGTAGCTCAGAGTTTTTGATACTGTGGCTTAAAAAAAGTTAACTGGAATGAACCCTTTTGTTCTAAAAGTGCACACATGACCTGTTTTCTTACAATGTTTATTTGTGATTTAAGTCTTAAGATCTCTAGAACACATACAGGCACTATTGTTTGTGTGTTCGTGTGTTTGTGTGTCTGCCTCTCCTCTGTTGGCTGCTGCAGACATGTTTCTGTTTTTGTGCTAAGGATGAGAAGTGGGTCACATGCTTGAATTATCCATTTGCAGGGTTGCATGCATCAGTGCCAAGAAATTGCATTAGGTGGGAGACTTCTGCTAAGGAGACACAGAGACGATACTGAAAGATGGAGGAGGGAGCTGAGCAAGGATGCACACAGGGAAACGGACGCAGTGACTCTGTGGCCAGAGAACCGCGCACCTCTCCCTGCAACAGCTTGAAGGTACGCTAACTACTATGTCTAGGAGGGAGGAGCTCCAGTCTTTCTCTTGTGTGTGTGTGCGTGTGTGTGCGTGTGTGTGTGTGT
>NC_045735.1:24347018-24347748 GCF_008692095.1 Etheostoma spectabile | reverse complement strand
AGAGAGAGAGAGAGAGAGAGAGAGAGAGAGAGAGAGATTGTACTAACTAACTTAATAACCAAAATACATAACAATATGCTCTACACTGTACACTTGACTACAACTACTGCTACAATTGCAGTTGATTCTGAATATCTACATACTGTAGATGGTGCATGTGGGCCCTTAGAGCATCCTTGACTTTTCAGAACAAAACTTAACATTTTTTCAAAATAGCCTACAATGTAGTACAGGCCAAAAGTTTGGACACACCTGCTCAGTCAATGCGTTTTCTTTATTTTCATGACTTTTTACATTGTATATTATCACTGAAGGCATCACAACTAAGAATGAACACATATGGAATTATGCACTTAACAAAAAAGTGTGAAATAACTAAATATATATATATATATATATATACATATATGTATATATGGAAATAGACAAAACACAAGAAAATTAAGAAAACAACTTAATCAATTTGACAATTCAATTTAATTAAATTTTATTTATATTATCAATTCATAACAAGAGTTATCTAAAGACACTTTACAGATAGAATAGTTCTAGACCTCACTCTATAATTTACAAGGTCCCAACAATTCTAGTAATTCCCCTAAGAGCAAGCATTTAGTGCGACAGAGGAAAAACTTCTCTTATGGGGAAGAAACCTCGGACAGACCCAGGCTCTTGGTAGGCAGTGTCTGACGGGCCGGTTGGTCGTGTAATGAATAGTGGCAATAACAGT
>NC_045735.1:24345769-24347008 GCF_008692095.1 Etheostoma spectabile | reverse complement strand
GATAATGGAACAGTGACTAGAAATAGTTTGTAGTAGTTCATGGCTTAGCAGGGCACTGTACGACATTACAGGGCACAGCAGAGCGTAGCAGGATGTAACAGGGCATCGCAGGACGTGTAGCAGGACAAATGCAACCATGATTTTGTTGCCTCCCTAATCCAATAAAACCCGCTGGGCAAAAAAGAACATAAGGGCGCTGGAAATAACTCCCCAGAGCTAGGTCAGTAACAAGCATTTCTGGGATATGGATGCACACAAATAAAAAGAGAGAGGAGAGAGGAGATCAGTGTGTCAAAGGAAGTCCCCTGGCAGTCCAAAACTGTAACAGCATAATGTTCAGAATTCAGCAAACGCGCTTCAAATACACACTACACAACCAAATACATAAAGACACCGCAAATATGGAAACGATGCAAAATGAAAAGCACACAAACCCCTAAAAGAGAAGCAATGCAAAAAGAAAAAAAAAGGGAGCGCTAAGTGGAACAGCTTGATTTTTGACCCCACTGGGAGATGAGCGCTCTGCCTTTTTATTAGAGCCGGATATGGCTGCAGCCTCGAGACCTCCCTTCTCATGCCTCCCATCCATAGACTGTATATTAAATTTATATTATTTATATAACACAATGTATTCATAATATACAGTCTATGCACCCTCATGGCCTCCTGGCCGGTGCCGTTCCAAGCTTCGACTCAAAGCTCACGTCTGGTCCGCTATGTCTTTGTACTTTGGTGTTTTAATTTTTTTGAAATACACAGCATGGCAGTCATGCTAATGAATACAGTAACTTTTTCAGCACATGTCTTACCTACAACACCCTGGCGTTAGCAGTTTTATGTTTGTATGTGCGGGTGAGATCTATTCAGTTTGATAAATGCCACGGTCTATACAAAGCTATGTCTCAACTTGGCTGGTTTAGAGGGAGGGTAGAAATCCTGTCTGTTTTCTCATGTTTTATTTCAATAGTGAATTGCTCCACAATATGAAAACAGATTGATCACTTCTTTTGTTGTTAACCAACATAATCACAATGTTACACTTGAGGAGGCCTACACTTCAGTGATGCGCTTTTTGGACCTTGAAATTAAACCCTCTCATGTAATACAGCTTAAACAACGTCAACGTTAAATGCTGTTGCAGTTTTAGATGTGTTTATTACCACGAGTTTACAGACACGTCTCTGCTGATTGAGTATCACTTGTGACCTGAGCCCAGACACACCCACCAAACGAGAGAAA
>NC_045735.1:24345343-24345759 GCF_008692095.1 Etheostoma spectabile | reverse complement strand
AACATAGACTTAATATTTACAGTCTATGACCTCTAAGCAGTTGCACATCGTTTTACACCGTTCTGAGATTGAACGTGTCCTCTCTCTCTCTCTCTCTCTCTCTCTCTCTCTCTCTCTTCTCTCTCTCTCTCTCTCTCTCTCTCTCTCTCTCTCTCTCTCTCTCTCTCTCTCTCTCTCTTTTCGTGGTGTTGAAAATCATGCTGCTCCACTTAGCGCTCCCTCTAGAGGCCTGGAGAACTTCCGTTGCGTAATCTGGATGCAGCATTTGTTTTGTTGCATTTGTTTCAGGGTTTGTGTGCTTTTCTTTTTGCATCGTTTCCATATTTGCAGCACGTATGTATTTTGTTGTGTTGTTTGTATTTGCAGCATGTTTGCTGAATGCTGTGCATGTGTTGTCAAATTAATGAAGTTGTTTT
>NC_045735.1:24339892-24345333 GCF_008692095.1 Etheostoma spectabile | reverse complement strand
TTGCTTGTGTTTTGTCTATTTGCATGTCTTTCTTAAGTTGCAGGGCGTTAGACCCTGTCGGCCACCATAAACCATGGCCTCTGCATTATCTATTACTGTCCTAATTTCAGCTCAACTTTTTATTATTATAAAAAAGCTATCTTAGATCTGTTATAACCTTATTTCTTCAACAGGCAACACCGCACCATAGCTTATTAATCTTCTCATCTTAACAAGTTGGAGTATAGGAGTTGATAAGTTGATTTCTTTGTATGTATAGATAAAAAACTTCCAATCAAGAAAAACTTTACCTAATGGCTTTCTACTTAAGCAACTACATGCTTTTCAACATTAATATTACTCTTTTTTTGTGATCAGATTTTTTTTATATATTTAGAAAAAACAACAATATTCACTAACAGCCACAAACAACATGCTGGGACACAATGATATTATTCTTTTGTCCTCTTGGTTCCATTAAAAAATTGTGACAACAGTTATCATATATTCTTTCTGCGAAACTAAGGGAGAACATTATGTGAATCTGTGTTATAAATAGTCCACTTCAGGCTCTTTTCTTTCCCCCACCTCAAACAACCTTCTCAAAAAAAGAGATCAAACTGTCTTGTTGCTTTTTCTCTACATAAAAGTGATATGAGACAATTGTGTTCATGCAGCTTATCTGATACAGACTGCAGTAGCAGGACAGACTTGTATTTCTTCTCAGAATTGTTTGGTTCCCTGACCGGCTGGGTGGGACATGGCACAGCCCGTTTCAACTAATCCTGTTCTTTATGTTATTCTCTGCTTTTTTTGTTAATTCCACCAATAAGACTAGAACTTTGGTGCTACAATGTCCCAGCCGGTTTCCCCCCCATGGTGTGAGTCTAAGCTAATTAGGTGGGTGACATCAATGAGCTAAGAACAAAAGTGGGTTTCAAGTCAAGAGGCTTTGTTTAAAATATCAAACAGTCTTAATGTGAATCCCTTTTCACTTATCTTTGATCACGAGGAGGCCACTGCTTATTTGGCAGTCAAAGTAACAGAATGAAAATGTCACAG
This sequence comes from Etheostoma spectabile, assembly GCF_008692095.1. Classification (NCBI taxonomy): domain Eukaryota; kingdom Metazoa; phylum Chordata; class Actinopteri; order Perciformes; family Percidae; genus Etheostoma; species Etheostoma spectabile. The sequence continues at coordinate 24,344,292 of NC_045735.1, read as the reverse complement.
CGCACACCATTGTTGGAAATAATTTACAAAAAATAATAGCAACGTTCCTCTACAAATAACTTTCAAAAAACAAAAACATATGAATGTCAGTGCAATTTGTGTGAGGGGCTGGCATGCATCAACCTTTTGATGAAATTGTAGAAGCAGGAATGTGATGCCAATGTTGAATTAATTCCCATTGATCAAAATATAGGGGGTTTGGGAGGGGGGGGTTACAACAATGCCTTACTTAGATTGTTTATTATTTTCCCATTGCTTGGAAAACAGGTTTTCACCAGCAAAACGAGTGAGAAGGAGACTGGATATAATGAGTAAGGAAAACCTTTTCCTCTCCTTGGAGGGAAAGTATGCTCGCTTGCAAGTTAATCCCCCTAGGATATAAACATGTGATGAGCTACTTTCATTAACGCCCCACAACCGGCACTAGCAGTCAGCATGATCTCAGCAGAGGCTCCATCATATCATGTAAATGGAGACTTTGTACCTTGAGGAGAGGTGCAAGTATGAGTGACATTAAAACTTATGATTATCTCACAACTGTTGTCATTCATGCTAAATAGACTTCTACTGAGAGCTTCTTTTTCCCTCTCTAACTTTGTTAATTTTTTTTTTCTTTTTGGTGTCAGCTGCCTCCAACTCCCGCTAAATGGTCAAATGATCAAACTGCATCCTCAATGCTGATTATTTCTACTTTGTGAGCAATTTTGTTCTGTCTACTGTACGACAATGTTATATTTTTGTCTGAGGATTTGTGTAATGTGACTCTCATGTGTGATGCATTTCTCAGGCTTTTTCTTATGTCAGTACTGGATACCCAGTAAGGGGATGGAATGCAGTACAAGAACCATGACCAAGGGCACAAACCATTACTTTTTTTCACGTCAGACATTAAAGCGATGACATTTAGTCTATAGACAACACAAAGGTTTGTATTCTCCTTCTGTCTAAACTCTGTATGACACCACCGCCATTTTGAAAGGACCAAGGAGTTATGTGAAGGGAGCATAGAGAGTCAATGAAGAGCAGGAAGAGGAGCACTAAGAGAAATATAAACAAGCATCAGGAAAAGAAAAATAGTTATAGTGTGCATAAACACACATATATATAAACCTGTACAGGCTGAAGTAAGAAACTACAAATACTATGGTTGTTTAACATTAGAAGCCTGTAATGTACTTTAAGTAAATATTGAAATAGGGATTACTTTTACAAAGTCACATTATGTAGATTCTCCATATCATTGCTTTAGAAACTCAAAAACTACAGACCAGAGGTGGGACCTAGTCACTGTTTAGCAAGTCTCAAACTAAAGTCCCAAGTCAAGTTGCATGTCAAGACAGTCAAGACCAATTCCAAAGTCCTAAACTTTGTAATTTGAGTCCTAAACAAAAATTACGTTATACGTTAAATTAAATTATGAATGCCTTTTCATATGTGTATTTCATTTTTTATTTTAAGTGTTACTGAATTTAATAACACTGACACTGCACTCTCATAATTATTTACATCTAAATAAATTAAAAAGATAAATTTAAAAGGAAATAACTCACTTCATGGATAAAATATCTGTGTGTGCATGTGTGTGGGAGAGAACATTACAGTTTGCATAAAACAACATAGACAACGACATGAACAGTTCCATTCACCCACAAGGTTGCATATTTTCTGTTACTTAGGGTTAAGTAAGTTAAGTAGGATTTAGGGAGTGAACCCAGAGAACCCACAACACTTGGCCGACATAGCGCCTCTGTTGATAAAATGATTTAGCCTCGTCTTAACGTTAGCGTTCTTTGGGCAGCTTTAAATCAAATCTCCATTTGTAATTTTTGACCCACGTCATTTTTTTGTTGACCACTACATAGTCTTCATACGCAAATGAAATTATCTTTGGTGTCATCAATTTTAACTAGCACTCAGCAACATAACTTCACTTGTTCATGCTTCTCTGCCGTCTGTGGTCTGCCAGAATGGATTAAAGTGGATCTGGGAAATTATGCGTTTATGAAGTATTAACTTGATGGGAATTAATAGTGTTAGTAGATTCAAGAAATTAGCGGAAATTAATTTATTTGCAAATCACGTTTTAAATACCACACTTTTTAATCTTTGAGTTTGGGGAAAGGTATCAAGTCTTTTCAAGTGAAAAGGCTCAAGTGAAGTCACGAGTCATTGATGTTAATGTCCAAGTTGAGTTGCAAGTCTTCTGAAATTCTTGATTGGAGTCTAATGTCATCCAATTTGTGACTCAGAATCTAGTCCATGTCATGTGACTTGAGTTCACGCCTATGGTACAGACTGTATCTGTAAGCATGTTGATGTATGCTCCTTCTGACAAAATTATAAAAACAAATTGCTTATTTGATATTAGCCCGCATTTATTGTCCAATTAGTCTCTGTATGTCTTATTGGTGTCTAGCTACAGTTTTGTAGCCACGCTAGCTCAATGGGGGAAAAATAAACATTCTGATTAGCATAACTGATCATGATGTTATTCAAGGAGTGTTATGGTGGCTCGTGTGTGTGTGTGTGTGTGTGTGTGTTGGAGTTGCATTTGTGCACTTGTAATAAATTAAATTAATATGTTAACAAACGTGTTCTTAAGAATTTGAACTTTTATATATCTATTATCTAAATTTACTACATTTTGCTTTGTGCTTTTTCTGACATATTTTGAAAATAAATACTTAAACAGAAAATTAATAAGATCATTCAACATTATCGCTATTACTTGCTCCTTTAGGCAAGCAGGGGCCAACATTTGGCTCTGGATTATGTCAAAACTATTTCTGATTTATTTAACAGGAAGCTGGGTTAAATATTTCTTATGTTGCATTGACTTTAAGAACAGTTAATTTCATGATAGACTGGGCTTTAATTATCTAATTGCATTGTGTTTGTTCAAGTAGACTACATCACGACCAACAAATGTTGATCATAACAAGCTAATAACCCTCGGTTTGAGGGAATTAAAAAAGGTTGTGGGTGAAAAAACAACTGTCACTCAGAATATGTCTTAAGATGTTAAGACAATTTATAAGTCTGTTTCTCTTGCGTGGGAAATGGAACTTGAGATTGTTGAGTTAACGTATTTTGTAACTTAATTCTTTTTATCTCATTTAATTTCCTTTTTTAGTGAAAAAAAGACAAATGTACAAAACATAGTTCTGAGTAGGATTTGGGACTTCTTTGATGTTAATAAGGAAACTGAATTTCTTTAGTGTTTTGAACCTCTGCCCTCAATGAATGCATACGTTTATTAGATTGCCTTTGGTCATTAGGATGCGTTCACATACTCAGGTGGTCACAGACGGTCCGACAAAAACGCAGCTCAGATTACAACATACACAGAGAGTGTGTGACTTAATTCTCTGCTCAAGGCACCATTACTCTACTTTATTTAAACAGAAAATAAAGTTATTTACTGCTATATTAATGTTCTGAATTTTGAGAACAGCCCTTTAAGGGACACTCCCACCGCTGCACAACCCGGTGGGGAATGTGCAAGTCTGATCGCACCCTTACTCTGTAAGAGTTGCTGATCTGGCCCCAGTCACTGTTGGAGGGTGGGTTCCACACTCCCCAGTTTCATTATAGCACAAATTAAAACAATCAAGATGAAAAAAAACAACCATGGGGATTCCTTCTCTGTCTCAGCTAAGTTCAATGGCAGACTGGGAACTGACTTTCACTTTTCCTTTTGGTTGATATTGATATAAGCCAGTTATCCTCTCATTGTTGTTGGCAGTTGCTATCTGACCTGTCCTTTTTGTTCATCTCCATCCCTCTCCACCCACTCTACAAGCTTTAACTGGTCTGAATCCCATTTTTGGTGTGATGCTCACACTTGTTCATTAGTGAACATTGGACCAGTGACAGTAAGTTATTAGCACAGTTAGTGCAGTGTAGCAACCGTGGATACAACACAAGTGTAAACACGACACAATTACGTAGATGACGTTTAGTGATAATAAGGTTAAAACACTGCATTTACTTGTATGCAATCTCATGCACCTGTTCAAATTAATGTAGAATACCTTTCTTTCTTTGTTTCTTTCTCTCTCCTTTTCTCATCTTACTTTCTTCTCCCAGATGTTTCTGGTAGCATTGTCCTTTGCCTATTTTTCAAAGGCTCTGTCGGGGAGCTACATGAAAAGCACAATAACTCAGCTGGAGAGGCGCTTTGACATCCCCAGTTACCTAATAGGTGTCATTGACGGGAGCTTCGAGATAGGTGAGTGGGCCTGCCAATCACTGCTGTTATTTTGTTGTTCCGTTCTGCCCTCCCTTTTCTCTTGCTGCCTTGGGATGGTTATATGAATAGGTCATAGAGGTATTCAAGCTACAGATAAAGGATTCTAAGAGCACAGAGGTGTGTGTGTGTGTGTGTGTGTGTGTGTGTG
>NC_045735.1:24338011-24339882 GCF_008692095.1 Etheostoma spectabile | reverse complement strand
TGTGTGTGTGTGTGTGTGTGTGTGTGAGTGAGTTAGTGTGTGTGTGTGTGTGTGTGTGTGTGTGCGCACGTGTCTGTGTGCGTAGTGAGTCACATGTTGAACAAGGACACAGGCTCCATGCTTTCAGCGGGACTCTTGAACTTGTAAGGTTAAGTTAAACAATAACTTCACTGTACTTTCTTCTCAGAATACCCCCCAGTAATATAATCAGATAGATTCTTTAATCACACATACGAATCAGCTACAAGCAGACAGACCCTTCGGGCAATACCAAAATAATTTGTTATCTAAGTGGAAAACAAACTGCCCAGCTCCATGCCCACATTTATATAAAAATATCATATCACCCTTTTCTTGGACTGCTTGTCCAAAATGTTTTCCACACTTGTGATGTAAATTATCTTAGGGACACTTCCTTCAATGGCCTACAAAATTAGGTAAATTAATTAAAGGTAGAAAAAATTAAAACCCAACAAAAAAGTGTTAATAAATAAGCAATTTCCTGACTAGAACTTATTGACTGATATTTTGGCATGGCCAATACTTTTTTTAAACATTTATTTAACCTGACCAAGAAGGCAGCAAAGTTACACATTGGCTACACGTTGATTACATACAACAAATACAAAACAAAACATGGCAAATGGTAGAGTAAAAAAATAAGTCCACTTATCAACCAATTCTCAGTACCATGTACAATGAAATCATAAAAGTTGGATTTAAATGATTTGACAGGTATTCATGTACAGCTAGTGAGTACATTGCAGCACTATTGCATCACAACTACTACATGCTGTATGTAACCTCTTCTTGTATGTTTCTCTTATCACATAATAATTCTTTGTGACATTCAGCAGTGTTCCCAGATTGTCCTCTGACCAGTTTCTAGGCTAGTTATGTAAGGCTAGTTCATTCAACTAAAGTGTTTCTTGTAGGTTATAAATTATACATAGCTTGCGGAGCAATGCGACCCAAAGAGACATGATTGAGATAAGATACAAGTCGTCATCCACTATCAGCCATTCTACTTCTGTTCCTTTGCTGTCAGGGAGACGGCGTAGGGTGACACGATAGTGGTAGTGAAGGATAATTAACATATTTATCTTCAATAACATGGCAGAGTATGCAACCTGCTGTTACCCTGATGGAGGCGTGTGTATCGGGTGGACGAAAAAGGTGAGGACAGCACCTCGAGTGCAGTCGGGGCTGAATACCCCGGTTCTCTCCTCCTCTATATCTTTCCATCCTTTTTGAAAGCTGCTCCTCTTGCGTGGCCTTGGCAACAATCTTATTCTATAGGAGCGTTGCCAAGGTAACAGAGAGGCAGAACAGGACAGCGTAAGAAGGACAGAAAAAAAGGGAGAGTGAAGTGCAAGAAACAAGAGAGAAGAGCATAGCAGATAAAAGACAAAGGGTGAGAAGAGAGAAAAGGGAGAGTTGAGAGTGGTGGTAATGGATGGTGAGCACAGCTGATTGGCCCCAGCTGATGTATACACCCATGCTCTTATACATCTGCTGCATTAATCATTCTTAGCATGTATTACTTACTTACACATGCACACACCGTACATAAAATAAAGTTAGAATAAGTAATGAAACATACAGAATTAGCATAAATAAGACACAATTAAATAAGTTATAAAGGAAACAAAGATCTCCTGTGTCACTCTGGGTAAGTACACACAGCCACTTCCTTACTAACACTTTGATTACCAGAGTAAAATGTATGACACAAGCACTTCTAAACATATCTTATAACCACGCAACAAGATTACTCAAGCACATTTACTAATAATTACTTGACATTTCTTAATTCTGCTCTCTCTCTCTCTCTCTCTCTCTCTCTCTCTCTCTCTCTCTCTCTCTCTCTC
>NC_045735.1:24329872-24337998 GCF_008692095.1 Etheostoma spectabile | reverse complement strand
ACACACACACACACACACACACACACACACACACACACACACACAAAGAGACAAACAGCTGAAGGATTGCTCGAGGGTTTGACGTCATCCCTTTAAATTATCTTCCACTGTACAATATAAAAAGGTCAGGCAGCATGCCTTTCAAGACCAGTTTTCCACATGGTCTTTATAATGTAGTTTCCATGTCACCGATAATAGACAAAATCCACTAAAATGATGATAATAGAGATGTAGCCATGTTACCACTCATCATTGTTTAATTGTTATGCCATGGAACATGTTCCCTGCTACATGGCGTAGATAATAATAATCTCCTGGAGCATGAAGATAATGCATCATTAGAACACAACTTCATCTGCCTTTAAACTACAGATGTACACAACATTCTCGTTGTCAGTTATTATCTAATACTTTTCACATAAAATTAAATGCAGAAGTCATCATATAGTAATGAAATGTAACTGTAATATGTAATGGATATTATACTGGCCAAGACATTGGAAAATAGCAGTTTTAGTTAATCGTTTTCCAGATCTTTTTTTTTTTTTTTAAAGCTTTTCCTTTGTACTTATTTTCCTACAGAGAACTAGTAAAAGAAGACATATATGTTTACAGATTATTTTTTTAGACATAGTGAGACACATCTATATTAGCCACAGTGTCACTAAAAGCTGTACAAGTCAAATATAAGCAAAATATTTATCCTGTGGAGATGTACAGTAGAAATCTAAATCCCTGATATCTGGCTGCCTTCTCCTCCCAGGTAACCTGTTGGTGATAGCTTTCGTCAGTTACTTTGGGGCCAAGCTCCATCGGCCAAAGATCATCGCAGTGGGTTGTGTACTGATGTCCATTGGCACCTTCATCATCGCTCTGCCTCACTTCATCATTGGACGGTGAGTTAAAAAGAGCCACTGTTTGACTTCAACTATAAAATCAATTTCAGATACTAATTAAACACATTTAATGAAACATTGGAATGTGTTATACAAGTAAGGCTTGGGATTTCAACACATAACAGCTGCACATGAAGCTACTTGGCACATTTGCCGATCTGTGGCAATTTTGATTTGTTGTTGATTTGATATACAGCTGTGTAGAAATTGCTTCATACAAATTGCAACAACTTTAAAATCTGTGCCAAACATTAAGTTACCAAATCATGTCCATAACAAGACTCATTATATACTGTATCACTAACCAATTAGATATTCTCCTTGACACCAACATCCAATACTTATGATGCACAACAATAAATGTTTAAGCACACTATCATTCCAAAGGATTTGTTTCAAAACAACAGGAAAACTTTGTCTCATGCTATTTTCCGTTTTACTGCTTTTGTATGTCCTTACTGACATGGTTACTTACTTACACAGATTGTATCCTATAATCAAGGACATTATTATTTATTTTCTGTATCCTGTATTTTAATTTATTGTTCAATTTGTGTTTTGTTTAAAGCTATGAATTTGAAACATCAGTGCGGTGGGTAGTGAACTCAACGCTTAACCCCTCTCCTTGTCCGTTGGGCTCTCCAGCAGACCTGACCCAACACGGTAAACTGTCTCAAGTGCCAGCAACAGGTGACCCCTTACTCATGCGCATACTCACACTAGTGTAGACAAGTGAAAATGTTTGATCACACTCATCTTTTCCTCCAGGTTGTGAAGGCGACTCCAACCTGTCAATGTGGATTTATGTGCTCCTGGGAAATGTTTTGCGGGGGATAGGAGAGACACCTGTTCAGCCACTTGGGATCTCCTATATAGATGATTATGCTAGTGAGGAAAATGCTGCGCTTTATGTTGGTAAGAAACACCTCACTCAGTGGTAGAGCTACATGTGAAAAAGTAAACACACTTTGGAATTGATGATATTCCATGCACATGATCTACAAAATGTAATTTCTAAAATTCCCCAAAAAATAAGTAGTATTCAGTGGTTCTGTATAGACACACCTTGACATTAATTAATTATTATTAAAAAACACTATTTTATCCCATGCAACTTCATCCTAGACTGTACAATGCTGTCCTTATACTGTATGTCGTTCATTAAGTTATTTGTAAATTGACCAAGATATACACACTCTGTATTTACATTTAAAAAGGTCTCACTTGATGCCTTAAAGGAAAATGCCACCATTTAGTGGAAATGGGGCGTCGTGAATACGCAGGCCACAAGAAGTAATTAGGTTGTTGTTCTTTTTTTGTTGGCTCACTTTCACTCACAACATGCCATCCGGAAATATAGGATTCCATTCACTACGCCAAACTAACTAGCGGCAGCGCTGCCGGTGTTGCACCGAATTAAAACAATGCATGCATTGAGACAAAAAGTGCGTTGGCCCACATATCTACAGCTAGAGGAGACTGTGATAAACCTATTTCAACAAACAGTGGCATGCTCCTTTAAGATATTTCACTATAGTTTTGTAGGCAAAGCATATGTCCCATGTCCATCTGCACCCTGCTGAAACATCCAAGTCAAAATGAAGACCCCAAATAAAAAGGAACCCAAGGAGTTAAATTAGTGTCACATTAATTGTTTTATTAGTATGAGACCATCATCCCAATACTCAATCAAATACTACAAACTTATTAACAGTAAGTTTGCAAAAGGTCTTGCTGCTACTCAAGGACTAAAAAGCTTTAAGCTTTAAAAATGCAGAATAATGTTTGGAGTTCACAAAACTGTCAGCAAAGATGCTTTTTGGTAGTAAACATCCACGTCTCAAATAAGCTCTGCAATCAAAGAGAAAAAGTTAATATGCATTTGCATAATAACGCTCATGGCATTAAATGATAATTAAAATTTGAAGCCCTCACATGAAGCAGCAAATTACTGCATCTCACAATAATACCATGCTTGCTGAAAGCTTTGCCATGTGCAGTCGTGTTTTGCTCACATATGAGGAGGCGTTAAATCCTTTTAGTGTTCTACAATAGCAGATGAGCATTACTGAAGAACATGCTTACTAAGCAAGTCTTTTCCAAACAAATTAGGCCTTAAAGCAGGTTTAAAGCATGTATATGAATATACAGTAAGTGCATATGTATGTATTCTGTAAATCAGTATGTATGTACAATGTGTGGTAAAATGTTTGTGTAGCTATTATCTACAGTGTATCAGCTGTAAATACAGACAGCTGGAGTCCTAACCAGTTTGTGTGCTTTGTGTCTTTTTGGGTGTGTTTATCCCCTAGGCTGTGTGCAGACCATTTCAGTGGTTGGACCTGTGTTTGGCTACCTGTTAGGCTCCCTTTGTGCCAAAATATATGTGGACATCGGATTAGTAAAAATGGGTAAGTTTAAACATGAGTACATGTCTAAGTATTTAAAGGCCAGCCCATTATTTGAATTTTGAGTCTGTCTAGACACAGTTAATGTCATCAACCCCTCATCCTAGACTCACAAAGAGCTCATGTGAACAGATTTGGAAATCATTTGTTTTTTCTTACATCATCAAGGAAGCTGACCTCCTTGGCAACTCTAAAACCTATAAGTCGGCCATGACTCAGATATTAAAAGAAAAAAAACACTAGATACAATTAAAGTCCAAAAATGTAAAGTTGGTCTTTTTCATGAAAGACAGTAGGGACCGAAGAAAAAGAACAGGTGGAATAAAAATAAATGATGGCTGAAAAGGGTTTCAGGGTAGTGGTACTGTGCTGCCTCCCTGTCATAACTTTCTGGGACACTTTAATAGAACAAAGGCAGGTAATGTTATTAATGAACCCTGTACTTTTCCTACCATTACAAATCAAAATGTCTGCTCTGAAAAAATACCTTTTCATTCATAAAACTAAGGAATGATATTATCATACGCATACCAGGCAGTAAATGTATGGCTCACAGACTCAGAACAGGTGTACAGGATTAGCATCAATTAGCTAATGAACAAGACATGGTGAGGGATAAGAAGGACAAAGCCCTGCGATAGGCTACAATCAGATAGAGTGCCGGAGAGGTAGAGGGTGAACAAAAGAAAAATAGCACAGTGACAGAAAAGAACTGAGGAGAGTGAAGAAAAACAGAGGTAAAGAATGATAAAGCAAGTCAGATGAGAAGACCAGTTAATAAACCAATGATAAAACATTCCCTGAATGATAAAAAAAATAGGTTTATTAAAAAATAGCTTACCAAAGACATCAATTCTTTCATAAAGGATGACTATTTTTACTTATTGACTGCTCTAACGTCCATGTCAGGATTTTCCAGTCAGAAATGAAAGCGATCAAAATGATGGCTACAAGTTAGATGTTAGATGTTGTTAATTGAAATTGAAATTGAAATTGAATTGAAATAGGGCTGTTCTGATGATCTCTGTTGTGCCTGATTTGCAGCTCTATCTTTGCATTCTTCTATTTGGTTATCCTGTCAATAGAGGGGTTTTGCTAGGCTTTAGAAAGCCTTAAAAAGACAGAAAATGGACCCACTAAACCATGTTTAACCATAGGTGTATCACCGAGCATTTATTACATCTGATCATTTGTACCCCCAACACAGAAACTATCACCATCACCCCAGCAGATGCCCGCTGGGTGGGTGCCTGGTGGTTGGGCTACCTCATAGCTGGGGTCATCACCCTACTCTCTGCCATCCCATTCTGGTTCCTGCCCCGCTCTCTGCCAATACCTGAGCCCCAGGGCCCAGAAAAATGCACACCAGAGCAGGCACGCTGTATTAAAGATCCTCATCTTTTGAAGCACAAGTATCCTGCAGACGAAAATACTACTTTCATAGAGATGGCCAAAGGTAAGGATGGATTTAGAGGTTTGTAGTCATTCATAAATAAAGTGTAAAATTGTCATACTTGTCAGAGGAAAACTATGTTAACTGGATCTGTAAAAAAACAAAAAAAACATCTGAATCAGATGATAGAATAAATGTTCAGCACTTCAGATTCCATCTAGGGTCACTCTGTTCATAAATATTGATGGGTTGAATATTTTATAATTGTAAAGCCCCTACATGTAGAGATGAATGAGTTGTAGAATGAAATGGCTGAAAACACATAGACTGCACCATTTTTCACGTTGATTGGCAAATTTTCTATACAGAAAAATGTAACATTGCTGTAATCGCATCAAAAATCTACAGATAGGGCCTTTAAAATTAAGAAATAATTGCAAAGCCAAAAAAAAAGAAGGTAATATCTGGCATTGTTCATATCCACATTTACCCACAAGACGTTTTCTCCGCTGCCTTTGTTCGCCCATTGCCAAGTTTGTTTGTTCTTTGTTGTCAATCAGCGGAATAGTGTGAAACCAGCTGCAGGATGTGAATTGTGTGTCGCCCACGTGCTTGTGTGCACAATACAAACAAAATGAGACCCACACATACAAACATTGCTCCATAGCTTTCCTAGTGCCCATAAACTCCACAGATTACCATTAAATTTAAAGGCACTGTAACTGGGATAGTGTTTTCATTGACACTGACAATGCTGTCCTGCTGTCACAAGGAGTCAGTTAGTAGTCACTATTACATAGAAATATTGCATATTAAAACATTGTCAGATAGGTGTCTTTCAACTCAGTCCCTTTTTTTTAACCCTCTACAGACTTTATTCCAACCCTACGAACTCTGCTGGGAAACCCTGTGTATTTGATATACCTGTGTGTGACAATCATCCAACTGAACTCTCTCATCGGCATGGTCACCTACAAGCCTAAGTACATTGAGCAGCACTTCAGGCAGTCTGCCTCAAAGGCCAACTTCCTCATGGGTAGGGTACATGTTCAAAGGACAAGCTCTTGGATAGGCCTAGTTAATTCAAATGAATTCTACTTTCGAGAATGTACGTAACATATACTGTAAAACTTGCACATTTAGCATGTTTACATTTCCAAATTCCTGGGGTTTCTTCTTTTCATAAATCATCAAGTGTATCTAAGTTTATCTACTCTATAGTTAATCTTTGGTATTTTGCCTTTGCTGAATGAAGCAGATGAAGACCTTTGGAGAAGGGATATTGTTAAAGAATGGAGAACTGGGCAGGGTTCTAATTCAGCCTACTAACCACCAAAGCTGCAGAGACAAAAGCTTTGTGGATATGAAAAGTGCTTTGCATATTAAATAAAATGTATAATGAAGTTAATAACATAAGATGAAAGTCTCTATGTATATATGGTCTTCTTAAAGGAGATGCCTGCACTGACTAGATTGGCTGCATATGAAAGAGAATGCAAAATTAGTGAGCAGAGCAAATGACGTGGAGATAAAAGACCATGTCTTCACATTGATGTTATATGAAAGTATAAGGGAAGCGACTCTTTTTTGATCAAGGCGCCCCCTTTTCTTTTTTTCTCCCTCTTGGTATAAGCAAGTGTGAAACATGATAGCCGAGCTTTAATAAAATATTAAATCCTATTTTCCTTCTTTGTTAAAATCCAGATTTATCCTTTAAAGCAACATTTAATTTCACTCTATATTGATGTTGTGTTTTTGCGGTCTCTCTTAATCTTAGGTATGATCAATATCCCAGCTGTGGCACTGGGGATGTTTTCTGGAGGTCTACTGATGAAGAGGCTGAAGCTGAACATTATGGGAGCAGCCAGGTTTGCCTTTGGAACATCTCTGATTGGCTACATCCTGTCACTGTTCTTCTTTGCAATGAGCTGTGAGAATGCGAAGGTAGCGGGGGTGACACTTTCCTACAACAGGTGAGGTGAATTGCTTGATTTTCTGATGTACAACAGTGACAGAATCTAGGTTCAAGTAATGTGTGTAAAAGTTAAACTAAGAGTGAGAATGTGGCCTAATGTCTAGCTGGGATTGGCAACAAATGGGCATTAGTTTCCATTGGGGTCAACTGTCTTTTGTTGTGGCATCATGCATCAACAATGTGTAACAGTCTCTGCAAGTAATGTTGCTTCGGACAACTGCATTTATCTTATTGGATTGCTAAGCATTTTACGTTTTTTTTGTAAAGAGCACTATTACACATTCTATTATATACTGGTATTTAATTTCACAATGAATAATTTCCTCTCATGTGTACTTTTCTCTCACTCCCTTCCTTCCAGCATGGATAGGATATCTTATGATAAACACACATTGTTCACAGCATGCAACTCAGACTGTTTTTGTTCAGCAAGTGACTGGGACCCAGTCTGTGGAGAGAATGGCATCACATATGTTTCTCCCTGTCTTGCGGGTTGCACCAGCTCTTCTGGCTCAGGGAAAAACACAGTAAGTCGACAAGGTATAAGATATACTACACACGCATAATTAATTTCTGGTATTAAATACCATAGTATTGTATAGGCTGCAGAGCACAACTTTGGCCGGTTCACAATATGCCTAAATCTCAATGTTATGTGTAGTCAAATACACTGTTATTGCCATGAAGTTTTATTGAACGGACGTTAATGTTGCTGAATGATCCAGGGGCTATCACCAATTATTATTCTATATTGGGCAGTATTTAAAAAACTGAAACAGTGCCCATTAAAAAAAGTCCATAACTGAAAAGGTTATACACATACCACCCTATTGTTTGTGCTTGCACATTTATTTATTCTCCACTTAATATAGTTTTAAAGTTGTCATCAGATTTTCTTTAATTTTCTTATTCATTAGATCCCATGATAAATTGGTAGATTATATTAGTGCTATCATAAGAAATCATGTTTTTTTTACTATGCCTGGTTTTCTTTTGTTGATTATCTGCTATTGCAGTGATTTTGGTGATCTACAGCCCCATACTGTATATGAGTGATTGTGTTTATACAGTATGTATTGCTGTGTTGATGTGTCTAAGCCCTACTGGTTACATGCGTGTGAATATGCATGTCTCTCCAGGTCTTCTCTAACTGTAGCTGTGTCGGTGTGGCTGGTAACTTTACGGCCAGTACCGGTCAGTGCCCCCATAAGGACGACTGTGACAGGATGTTCCCGTACTTTTTGGCTCTCTCCGTCATCACTTCCTTTATCATCTCCCTTGGGGGTACACCGGGCTACATGTTTCTCATTAGGTCAGATTTTAACTTAAAAATTACCATGGCTCACGCTGCTACAAAGGGTCATATGAGCTTTATTGCCATCATGTACTGTACTTTAGTTTACTTTTGGTCAGATTTCCTTGCAAGTGTTTTATATATATATATATATATATAT
>NC_045735.1:24326754-24329862 GCF_008692095.1 Etheostoma spectabile | reverse complement strand
ATATATATATATATATATATACAGTATACATAACTTTAGTATATACAGTATGTATATGCAACTTTAAAATATGACTTGGACCCTTTGGAGATCTGTTAGTCTATGTTGATTTTAGAAGCTATTTTAAAGCCAACAAATTTTGCTAACTGGCATTCAGCTTAATCTGACTCATATTTGTATATGCAGTCCTTCAGTGACATGTTCAGAGTCAATACATTTTTATATGCATTTTAATTTTAGATATGTTTAAAGCAAACCATCTTACATATATTTGCTGTATTGATCAGATTATTTCCAAGAAACATGGGAAGGAAATATTTATAAAGCATAATTGTATGTCATGGAAATGTCATGAAATGTCATAAAATAGTTTTCCTTTAAAAGTATAAAGGGTCATAGTATAGTGTGTCATGAAAAGATCATAGTCTAGTATGCCATGAAAGGTAATAAGAAGTCATAGGATGGTATGCAATTAAATACATAAAAAGGTTATAGTACAAGTCTGCCATAAAAAGATAATGGTATACTATGCCAAAAAAGAAATGGAAAATCCTAGTATTGTATGTCATAAAAAGTCATAGTCTAGTGTGACATAAAAAAGGTATGGTACAGTTAAAGTCTTTAAAAGGTCATTGTATGGTATGTCTCTAAAAGTTCATAGTAGGCTATATGCCATACAAAGTCTAAAAAGTCATGGTGTAGTATGTCATGAAAAATTCATTTAATTTTAGTAGTGATTGTATAGTATGCTATAAAAAAGTCTTAAAGGTCATAGTATAATGTCACAAAAGTCATAAAAAGTCCTAGTGTAATATGTCATACACAATTCATTAAAAACATTTATAGTATGGTATGTAATAGAAAAGTGTAAAAAGTCATAGTATAGTATGTCATAAAAAAGAAAAAAAAAGTAATAAAATGTCATAGTATAGTATGTCCTAAAAAGTCACAGTATGCCATGAAAATTTATAGAATTGAATGTCATAAAAAGTCTTAGGATAGTATGTCATAAAAGGTTCATAGTATACTATGCCATAAAAAGTTAATAATATGCCATAGTATAGTATGCCATAAAAAGTCATAGTATAGTATGTCATGAAAAGCAGTAAGCAATAAGAAAGGCTGTGGTCATTGTGTGCACTTTTCCTGAATGCTGAATCCGTCTTCAAAGCTTTGAGAACCCCTGGACTAGAGCAGTGGTTCTCAATTAGGGGTCGCAAGATGATTTCTGTGGGTCGCCAGATGGTCGGGGGAAAAATAGAGTAACACATTCTAGACTGGGAAATGTTTTTTACACATTCCATGTGTTATATTCAGAGCAAGTCAGGGGGTCCTGGAACACAGAAAGGGGTGTGAAGGCGGGTCAAGGGGAGAGAAAAAGCATCATAAATCAACAGAGCCTGGAGCACTTTGGACAAGACTAGGTGCTAGCTGCTAAAACAAAAACTAAACTAAACTAAACTGTCATTAAAGCAAATTATTATTTGTTATTCATCAGAGTATTCACAAAAATCACTCAAAATGAGCAGGGGGGAAGCGTGTAGAAATAGCTGTTTACGATTTGCAGCTCTCTTTCTCATTTTCAAGGGGTTGGGGGGGGGATGTGGACAGCATCCTAATTATTCTGGTGAGTCACGACTGTTGAGAACCACTGGACAAGAAGATAGATTCTTCTGCACCACAGCACACTCTGCTGGCTTACACTCCAGAAAACACAGAGAAACCAATACCTACACTGACACACACATTCTTGGTGTAAATTGATTTTACTGAATTCGAGATTACTAAGAATGGAACTTCATTTAACCTTGAATGTGCCGTAAACGGACATTTTCAAACCAGTTTCTAATATGTACTGAACAACATTCTGAAATTTCTCTTCGTTTAGGTGCATCAAACCACAGCTGAAATCTTTGGCGTTGGGTTTCCATGCTCTGTCAACACGTACCCTCGGTAAGTCTCTTTCAAAACACATCCTTGGTCAAACATATCGAAAAGGTTATAGTATAGCATGTCAAAAAAGGGATGAAAAAGTCATTATATAGTATGTCAAAACAAGTCATAGTATAATATGTTGAAAAAGTGATATAAAAGTCATAGTATAGCATGTCGTAATAAAGTCATATTATAGTGTGTCAAAAAAAGTGAAAGAAGCAATAGTATGCTATGTCGAAAAAAAGTGAAAAAAAAATCATAGTATAGCAGGTTGAAAAGAGTAATAGTATAGTATGTCAAAAAAAGAGATATAATTGTAATGTAATAATAATTGTAATAATTGTATAGGATTTCGGAAAAAGTCATAGTATAGTATAACAAAAATAATACTATGTGGTGTAACTAAGCTGTTCTAATGTTTAAAGTTGAACACAAATATATTTAAAAAAAAGGCATACCATATAGCATGTCAAAAAAAGTCATGGTATTTTATGTTGAAAAACATCATAGCATATTATGTCAAAAATAGTGATAAAGTCATAGTATAGCATGTTGAAAAGTGATAAGAAAGCCAGAGACACATGAAAGCCTGGGATTGAATAGCCAACTTTGTAGTCGTGATGAAATCATTTTACCTCACACCCACAGGTCATAAAGTAAGTTGCATGGAAAAAGCCATAGTATTTTATGTTGAAAAAAAGTGATTAAACAGTTATAATACAGTATGTTAAAAAAATTATAGTATAGTATGTCAAAAATAGTTATAGTATAGTATGTTTAAAAAAAGTGAAGAAAGCCATAGTATAGTATGTCAAAAAAAGTTAAAGTATATTATGGTGAAAAAAGGCATAGTATAGTATGTTGAAAAATTATTAAGAATTCACAATATAGTATGTCAAAAATAGTGATAAAAAGTCATAGTATAGTATGTCGTAAAAAAGTTAAAGTATAGTATGTCAAAAAAAGGCATAGTATAGTATGTTAAAAAAAGCCATAGTATAGTATGGCGAAAAAAATGAAAAAAATTCATAGCATACTATATGTCAAAAGTAGTGATAAAGTCATATTATAGCCTGTCGAAAAAGTGATAATAAAAGCCAGAGACACAGCAACGCTTGGCATTGAACAGACAACTTTGGAGTCATGATGCAACCATTTTACCTCATAGCCACA
>NC_045735.1:24326417-24326744 GCF_008692095.1 Etheostoma spectabile | reverse complement strand
AGAGTAAGTTATGTGGAAAAAGGTCATAGCATAGTATGTTGAAAAAAACAATAAAAAGTAATTGTATAGTATGTCATAAAAAAAAGTCATATTATAGTATGTTGAAAAAAGTTAAAAAAAAGCCATAGTATACACTGTCGAAAAAAGTGATTAAAAAGTCATAGTATAGTATGTCGTAAAAAGGTCAGAGTATACTATGTTGAAAACAGTGACTAAAAGTCATAGTGTAGTATATGGAAAAAAATCATAGAAAAAGTGTTATAATATGTTGAAAAAAGTCATAGTATAGTATGTTGAACAAGGTCATAGTAAAGTATGTCAAAAAAG
>NC_045735.1:24325521-24326407 GCF_008692095.1 Etheostoma spectabile | reverse complement strand
GTATAGTATGTTGAACAAGGTCATAGTAAAGTATGTCAAAAAAGTCATAGTACAGTATGTTGAAGAAAAGGATTAAAAAGTGATAGTACAGTATGTTAAAAAAGTGAAAAAAGTCATAGTATAGCATGTTGCCAAAAGTGAAAAAAAATCATAGCATACTATGTCAAAAATTGATTAAAAAGTCATAGTATAGCATATGGAAAAAATCATAGTATATTATGATGAAAAAGTGATATAGTATGTTGAAAAAAGTTATAGTATAGTATGTCAATTAAATTCATAGTATAGTATGTTGAAAAAAGTTATAGTATAGTATATCGAAGATATTTAAAGAATAGTATGTCAAAAAAATTATTAAGAAGTCATAGTATACCATGTCGGAAAAAGTGATTAAGAAGTCATAGTATAGTATGTTAAAAAAAGTGAAAAAGTCATAGTACAGCATGTCGCCAAAAGTGAAAAACATCATAGCATACTATGTCAAAAATAGTGATAAAGTCATAGTACAGCATGTCGCCAAAAGTGAAAAACATCATAGCATACTATGTCAAAAATAGTGATAAAGTCATAGTATAGCATGTTGAAAAAGTGATAAGAAAGCCAGAGACACATGAAAGCCTGGGATTGAACAGCCATCTTTGTAGTCATGATAAAATCATTTTGCCTCACAGCCACAGGTCTAAGAGTAAGTTATGTGGAAAAAGGTCATAGTATAGTATGTCAAAAAAAGGGAAAAAAGTCATAGCATACTATATGTCAAAAATAGTGATAAAGTCATATTATAGCCTGTCAAAAAAGTGATAATAAAAGCCAGAGAAACAGTAACGCCTGGCATTGAACAGCCAATTTTGGAGTCATGATACAACCATTTTACCTCATAGCCACA
>NC_045735.1:24322896-24325511 GCF_008692095.1 Etheostoma spectabile | reverse complement strand
TAAGTTATGTGGAAAAAGGTCATAGTATAGTATGTCGTAAAAAACAATAAAAAGTCATAGTATAGTATGTCGTAAAAAAGTCACATTATAGTATGTTCAAAAAAGTTAAAAAAAGCCATAGTATACACTGTCGAAAAAAGTGTAAAAAAGTCTTAGTAAATGTCAAAAATAGTTATAATATAGTATGTTGAAAAAAATGATTAAAAAAGTCATTGTATAGTATGTCGTAAAAAGGTCAGAGTATGCTATGTCAAAAACAGTGATTAAAAGTCATAGTGTAGTATATGGAAAAAAAATCATAGTATAGTATGTAGAAAAAGTCATAGTATAGTATGTTGAAAAATGTCATATTGTATGTTGAAAAAAGTCACAGTGTAGTATGTTGAAAAAATTGATTAAAAAGTCATAGTATAGTATGTCAAACAAGTGGTAAAAAGCCATAGTGTAGTATGTTTAAAAAGGAACATTACAGTCATAGTTTAGAATGTTGAAAAAAAGTATACTATGTTGAAAAAAGTCATATTATTGTATGTCAAAAAAAGTGATAAAAAAAAGTCAGTAACACAGAAAAGCATGTGATAGAACAGCCAAAATTGAAAGAAATCATAGTATATGTTGAAAAAGTCAAAGTTTAGCATGTTGAAAAAAAATCATAGTATAGGTTGTCAAAAAATAGTGATAGTGTAGTATGTCGAAAAAAGTCATTGTATGATACGCCAATTTTCTGCATTTCTATCACCTCAAATTTAAGCTGTCCTATTATTAATCCTGCAAATGTAAAATGAAAAAAAGTAATAAAAAAAGTCATAGTATAGTATCTCAGAAGTGTCATAGTATAGTATTTTGAAAAAAGTAATCATATTGAATGTCAAAAAAGTGATTAAAAAGTCATAGTATAGTATGTTGAAAAAAGACAGTATCGTACTGTATGTTGAAAAAGTTATAGTATACTGGATGTTGAAAAAAGTTATAGTATAGCATGTCGTAAAAAAATGACAAAAGTCATAGTTTAGTATATAAAAAACAGTTATAGTATAGTATGTTGAAAAAAGTGATAAAAAAGTCATAGTATAGTTTTTTGGAGAAAGTCATAGTAAAGTACATCAAAAAAGTCATAGTACATGTTGAAAAAGTGATAAAAAAGTCATAGTTTAGCATGTCGAAACAAATCATAGTAGAGTATGTCAAAAAAGTCATAGTATACTGTATGTGAAAAAAGTGATAAATAGACAGTATAGTATGTCAAAAAAGATGATAAAAAGTCATAGTTTAGTCTATTGTAAAAAAAAGTAATGACAAAAAATGATTTAAAAATCGTAGTATAGTATGTTGAAAAATGTCATTGTACAGCATGTTGAAAAAAATTCATAAAAAGTCATAGTTTAGTATATTGAAAAAGTCATAGTCTAATATGTCGAGAAAAGTGATTAAAAAATCAAACTATGGCATGTCGAAAAAGTAAAAAAAGTCATAGTATAGTATGTCAAAAAAAGACAAAATGTGTTTGTTTTAGCCTCATTTTAATGTTTATTGCTGCTCTGAACAGTCAAATCTGTTGGGTTTCAGTTCTTGGGGATGTGGTTATGAAAATATGGTTTTGGTCTTACAGCAGGGATACCAGCACCCATCTACTTTGGAGCAATCATTGACACCACATGTCTGAAGTGGGGTCAGAAGAGGTGTGGAGGCATAGGAGCCTGTAGAATCTACAACACCACTGCATACAGGTAGGGCTGCATACTAACAAATACATTTGAATGTTTTGATTATTATTTATTTAAAAAAAACAAACAGCCAACTTTAAGTAACATCAGTGTTACAATTAATGATGCAAAGCTGTCTCATATTCTATTACAACTGTGTTGATCTATCATTAACAGTAGACCACTGTCCCTGTTCGCTTAAAATTCATACTTCTCAGAGTCACAACTCAATTTTTTAGTACACAAAGACAGCAAAGCACATAATTGTAGATTAAGTGTTACAATTCAGAATAGCACTGTCCTCGATATCCATACACAAATTATTGTCCATAGATCTGCATTAAAATCATAGAGAAAAGATGCAGTTTGTAATTCCAGAACTTTCCTGAGAATCATCACATTTTTAAGTTTTCTTCAGTATAAAAGTAATTTAGTGATGGTTGTCTTTACTATACATCCATGGGTACATTGTTTGTCTTTACTGTTTTCCCAACATGTATTCATTCCATTCCTCCTCATGTCTTGTCAAAATCAACCTAATCTTTACCAAATCAGTTATGTTTTTTTTTCATTTTAACTTCACAGGATAGCATACTTGGGTCTGACTCTGAGCCTGCGCAGCATCTCATTCATTATTTGCATCCCGGGTTTCATTTTGCTCGGTCGACAGTTGAGGAAGGAGGAAAGAAATGCCATCCACGGAGCTCTGGCCAATGGCGGGACAGAGCTGGAGGCACTGAGGAAGGAAGAGTTTGTGATTTCTAATTCTGACCAATCACAACACACGGTAGACAACAGCACAGCCAGGGAGACACGGCTGTGACAAATCCAGCAGAACTGACCCCCTCCTTGTCTCCTTGTCTCCTTCTCTCACACACACACACACACACACACACACACACACACACACAC
>NC_045735.1:24321481-24322886 GCF_008692095.1 Etheostoma spectabile | reverse complement strand
ACACACACACACACACACACACACACACACACACACACACACACAACCCACAGTATGTACAGAGTGATACTGTACACATGCGCACACACTCAATTGAGATTTGCAGGGAACCACATTGTATCTGATAATCTCATTTAAAGCATAAATTCTATATTTGTACTACTGGATTTATGAAGGTTTTGTGAATTTAACAGGAAATTTGATATAATGGACACATTTCTTGAATGTACATGCTGTTATTTTTTTTTCTTATTAATAAAAGTATAATACTATTTTTTCTGGTTTTAATGGTGGCACAAGAGATCAGATGGGAAATTTGACTTGTGCAGACTAATACAAACAAAGGATAATTCTGATGAGCACTTAAAAACTGCCTCTTTCAAATGAAGTTTTTCTTGCTGATATCACAAGAGGCACAATACTGAATTTAAACAATTAACACATATATATGTTATATACAGTATATATACATATAACATGTAAAGATGAGGAAAATTAGGCACCCAAAGAGACAGGTCTGTGATGTTTGTGAACGTGTGTTTCAGTGACTTTTGGAAGGCTTGGCAGTTTGACGTATGTGCCTCATTCACGCAACAATTACCTCTAAATCTTGTGTCTCACATTTTAAACAGAGACAGAACAGACTAATTTTGCTTTTAAATTTCAGACTAATGAAGTTTTTACACTCACTTAGAAAAACAAGGTTAATTTCTGACCGACTCTTAAACATTTGTCTTTTAAAGTCAAGTTTGATTGTATTCTTTCTGGATGTGAACTTGTTCCTTTGGTACTCATACTCACTAAAAAAATGGAAACTTAAGTACAGCGTTTAAGTGAGAATTGCTTACCTGTTTAGTTTAATCTGTCTAGTGGAGGCTGCTCCATATTTTTAATGCTTATAACCAGCACCAGCCCCAATTAACTCCTAGCTAAATCTGGTATTATTAAGGTGAAAAACATATCAAGAGACACAGCACACTACACGTTGTCATGACACTGAAAGTAAGGATTAAACTGAATTTGCTCAGAATATCTCGATGAACTTCAGCAGGCTCTGGTATTAAAAAAGCCATTTTTGTAAAAAGACAGATGGCTTAGGTGAATGCTTGCTAGTGTATCTGCAATGTGTTGTGCCTTAAAAAGGCAGAATTTGTACTGTTGATAAAATATATACTGTCCGTCGTCCCGGTCTTAAGCGAACATTACCACCGTGTGAAGCATCACAACAGGAACATGTGCATTTGTGTAATTGATGTGTATGTCTGCAGCCATTGCTACATGATGTTTCACTGGTGAGTCTTATTTTGTATTTTTTTTTGCGTGTATAAGATCTTTTGCCAAAACCCACATTATTACGGTAGTTTTATTTTCATAAACAGCTTCATCTCATATTCAGTACGCATTT
>NC_045735.1:24314155-24321471 GCF_008692095.1 Etheostoma spectabile | reverse complement strand
TGTCAAAATCTTTTTTTTTTTTTTTGTTAAACAAAAAGTGACATTAAATCGACTAGCTACTGTATCTCAAGACAATTGTTTTAAGGTACTACTTTGGTCTTTGTAAATGTATAGCATATTCTCATTATTTATTTCCAAAATGGATGTACCATTTTGTTAACTTATACTATGTGGTAAATTAATCATTTTTATCAGTTTAGTTTCCGGCACACGTAGCCACAAGTGCAGACTCAGAGAGGAGCAGCAAGTGGTGTACATAGATGAAGTCATTATCTTAATAATGTAAGGCATTTCCTTGCATTAAAGATTAAAAACATAAATAATTTTCTAGGATTATTTTTTTAAATCTTAAAGAAATATCTTAAATGTAATACTAAAATAAAAATGTAATATCCAATGCAATAATGCTTTGGTGTTATTTATTCAAAACAAGGCACAGCATAAAGAATTGTAGGTTTATTAAACAAAATGTATTACATACATCCACTTAAAAGGCACTTCCACCTGTCTGACAGAAATGTCAGAACACAACTTGAAGAGGCAGTTTTGCTATTTTGACTTGAAAAATTATTTGGTAAACCCAATAACCTATTTATTTATCATAAAAAAATGGGGAACATTGAAGCCTCTTGTGATTACAATTTCAGGTCCTCTTTCACAGTGACGAGGCTTTGTGGAGATAATGGAAATTAAACTAAACAAACATTCAACCATAATAACTCACCATCAATACAACAAAAACATGTGAAGTGCAACTGTACATGCAAACTATATTTGCACAGCCATGCCAAGTACATACTGAATTTACATACTGTTTTTAAGACCAACGTGGGTGCAGCAGGTGTACCTTATACAAACAGAAAAACAAAGCAAACAGTATTAAAATACATTCATAGCTGTCACTGAACTAGCTCTGAACTGTGTCACTTGGCTAACACCAATGACACAATCCATGAAACAACACCCACCCTTGTTGCATATGTCTTTAACATTTGAAGTGCTCTGTGATCAGACCTGGGTCGATTACTGACTGAACTCTCTCCAATTCCCTCGCACAACTAATCTGCCTGATAGAGTGTGCACTTGAAAAAGCAATCCTCTAAGTCACACTGCGCGAGGCTGAAACAGGAAACCACCCAAAATTACTCGTTCCATTTAAGCTAGTCTGATGCCATGATTAAAATTCAACTCTATGCTTTAAAACCTTTAGAGATGATAGCAAACGCCTGCATCTCAGAGGAGCCAATCCTGGTTTTTATGATTTGCACTATGACACAAGGTGTTATATGAAGGTAAAGCATGTGTGGCAGTGGCTCCCTCGGGATTGAGCTAATTTGCTGTGTAAACACTTAAGAAGGGCTTTACAATAACTAGTCGTCCTTTTTGTTTCCACTATCGTGAAGATTCTGTAAAGACAAAAAGAAAATGAAAAGAGAAAGTCAGTTAATCTGTTATGACGTTATGTAAGACCACACACATTGGGGTCATTACTTCACTTTTCAAAAATTTGTAATAATTAAACAATCTATTCAATTTATGGGTTAATGGGTTTCTTTGGTTACAATCCTGGGACTAAATAGGATTTGTTGTCCTTCATTCAGATCAATAGACTGAGTTGATGATGAAATGGACAGGCTTCTTAAAACGTGAATTACAGAGATTTTCCCTCCAACCTGCCTGATGTTGATTAGTTTCAGTTGCTCTCAGAAACTGTTATATCTAGGTAGTGAATAACCCAACAAGTCATTAGCCTGCTGTGTTCAGGACTTAGCATCACCTGGAGCTCTTGATGTTCTTTCAGCAGTCTTTCGTACTCCCTGGCAAGGCCATCCATCTGCCTCTTCATCGCATCTGCCTCTAAGTTGGAGTTCTTCAGGGCTGGAGAGGAAACAAGCACATCCTCATTGTCTTTAGAAGTGACACTCATATTATGCTCATACTTAGGTTCAAAATTGTATTTAGCAGGTTCTAACAGAATAGCTTTACATGGTTTAATTAAAAAAAAACAAAAAATAAATAAAAACGCCATATTTGTGTTGTACTGCACATTAATGCAGCTCCTCTTTTCACCCTGTGCGTTGAGCAGAGTAGAAGGGTGTGCCACCCTGTCAGCTATGCGAGCGTTAGAACGCGTGTTACAAAGTGACGCTCGTTTCTCACGGAAGTAAAGGCTGGATTACATAGAGCTGTTTGGAGCAGTTGGTGAACAGTGTTTTCTGTTGGAGATGCTAAGCCCCTGGGGGGGGGACTTTGGGATTTTTCACTTTGGAAGCCCATCACATGCACAAAAAAGGATATATAACAAAGGAAAGGGAAAATGCAAAAACGCACAATAAGATCACTTTAAAGTCTACATTTCTTTCCTGGGGTTTGAATATAAAAAAAGGGCTAACACATTTGTAAAAGTAACAAACATTATGGTGAGCTTGTGCACATGTGGATGAATACTGACCATCTCCTGAGGTCTTCAGTTCTTCTTCAAGTTTCTCCACTTCTTTTCTTAACAGCTGCATGCCCTCTGCGATAGCCTTATCACCCTTGCCTTTCATCAGAGCCTGAAATACATCAAATGACATGAACCTCAAGCACTGCTCTTAGTCAGCTACGTGTAACTATCAACGCAGAGCGTGTGTGTTCACACCATCAAGGAGGAGGTTAATGAGGGGAATCAAACCAAGAAGGTTTGGTAGACAAATGTCTGAAACATAAGTGGTATACAGTGGCTTGAATAAGTTTACACACTCATGCTAAAGTTGATTATAAAAGAGGAGTTAAAAAAAAAAAACCCCATCTCATCTCAATTGATCTCAATGTTTTAATTCATAAATATTTAGGAAAACCCAACCTTTTGAGGACACCAATTTTCTTTGTGAATGAATAATGTGTTGTAAATAAAAAAATGTTCTTCCTTAAAATAAAGGGGGCATAAGTATACACACCCCTATGTTAAATTCCCATGGAGGCAGGCACATTTTTATTTTTAAAGGCCAGTTATTTCATGGATCAGGATACTATGCATCCTGATAAAGTTCCCTTGGCCTTTGGAATTAAAATACCCCCCCCAATCATCACATACCCTTCACCATACATAGAGATAGGCATGAGGAACTTTCCGTAAGATCATCTCTAAATGCAAATCAAACCGGCTATTAAGTAAACTGAAATAAAACCATGCCAATCTTAATTAAGGCATTAAGATCAATTAATCCAAAAGATGTTTTTTTTTTTTTTTTAAATCAACTTTAACATGGGTGTGTAAACTTATTCTGCCCTTAAATGTGCACCTCAACATTAAAGGATTTGACGTTAAACACCCCCCCCCCCCACAAGAAATGTTTAACTGCCCACAACTATTCTAAATGGTATCTTGACAAACCAGTGGAGTTAATTTTAAAGGTCACACTTTACTTAAAAGGTATCTACATAAGAGTGACATGACACTGTCATAAACAAATCGTAAACATTCATGACATAATGCTTCTTTTAGTAAGTGTCATTATGTCTTGTCATGACAAGTTAGGGTTATGGTTAGGGTTTGGGTTCATGTGGCATGTGTTCATGACAGTGTCACTCTTACGTAGATACCTTCAAGTAAAGCGTTACCAAATTAAAAACGCAACACCTTAAAAAAAAAAAAGTCAGGTACATACAAATGCATTTCATTTTTCAATTATTAATTGTCTGACTTAGACTTTGCAGTTGTGGTTGTATCTAACAAAAGTGATATGTTTGAGTCTTTGCCCAACCAATGTGGAGCCTACCTGTTCCAGCAGCTCTTTGTCCTCTTTGTATTTCTTGGCAACCTGATTAGCATTCTCAGCCTGCGCCTGAAGAGCAGCCGTAGTGCCAGAGATTGATGCCAGTTGGTTAATCAACGTGACCACTCGTTTCATAACCCTGCAAAATTACAATAAAAAAGGGGGGTTGAGAAACACCTTTGATGTTATTCAGGTATCAGTATAAGAGATCAAAGACTCACAGCCAGAGGAAGACAGCGAAGCCAGAGATGTAGAGGTTCCTCTGGGCTCTAAAAAGCTTCATGTGCAGGTGATCAAACATGTTTGGCTGCAGCCTGGCATCTGTGCCAAGTTCTTTAGCTGAATATTTCCTCACCTCCCGCACTGCATCTAAAGAAAAAGATGGAAGAGAAGTCCAAAACGTTACTACTGGGGGCATTTTGATTTACCCCCCCCCCAACCATAATCTACATGACAGAATGTTATAATGTGGTTCGTTTAACCTGAATGACCAAGCATTCAGTAGACAAAAGGCCCTCAAAGTTCCCTCATATTGGATGCCCGTCCCACCTATCTGAAACAGATATCTTCTCCAAAAAGAAACATAACAGTATGGTTCTCTTACTATAATATTATATGTTGTCCTTAAATCTTTTTCACAAACTTTAAATAAGTAATAGGGTAGACACTTCTATATATCTCCTGAAATGTTTGTGTGCGTGCTTTCAGTTGAGCAACAGCAGACTTCTGAGTTTAATAGTACGCCAAATTCCTTCCAGCACATTGTTGATGTTTTGAGACTCAAGTGGTTTAACTTGGAGTTATCACCTACAGTTTTTACAAAGTTGTAAGAAAAAAAAACCTCATACACTTTGTTTCACTTACCAAAGAAGAGAACAACGAGTACTATGATCATTGTGTAAAACACTCGGTTCCAGAACCTTGCAACACAGCTCCAGATCCTCAGCTGGAAAATACTCTGCCACCTGCAACCACAAACAATGAGACGCACGATTACAACAATTACATTTACAGGCAGCATGTTGCAGTGTGCCACTGACTCACTCACTCACTCACTATGCAACATACACTCACAATCTTCTGCAAGATCACCAAAATTGCGAAACAGCCATCACCCTATGTTTCTGTTATGTTGATTGTAAGATCATGTTGTGGTAAAAAACGTGAAGTACATATATTCTGGCTTACCTCCTGGCTGAGATAAAGGGTAAACAGAGGAGGGCAAGAATACCCATCTCCACGTAGAGAAAGAGGGCCACAGCAGTCCATTGCAGCGTCATTTCTAGTGAGGTCCTCTGAAGAAAACCGGACGAAGATAGACACGAAACCTTACAGAAGAAACTGGGTTCAGACTAGCCTCCCTGACCAAAAACAATCAAACCATAAAGCTTAGATAGTAAAGTTGGGAGGTTTAGCTTACGCGTTTGGCTTTTTATTCCTATCGGACAAATCAACAGTCCAGCCTCAACCTCAATTCAGAAAAAAATGCGAATAAGCTTCTTATCCGCTCTGTTCACAGTTCACATACCTTAACGTAAACTCACAGATGCTATCGTTAACTCTGTCAAACTCACGTTATAGTAATCTGCTTAGGTTACAGCGCCACCACAAGCAGCATTATGACAAAAAAAGTGTAACGGTATATGCTGATTAGAAGCAAATGTACCAATATATGCTTAGCTTTTAATAATTATTTCATTTCGGTTGTTGTTAAAATCAGAAATCCAAACCTCCGTTATAAGTTAACCTTAACGTTGGCATGACTAAAAGCTAACGTTAAACTAACCTTAGCGATTTAAAGATAGCGTTAACGTTGGCTAACTAGCCAGCTAGCTAACGTTAAACATTATAAAACGCCGTTAAGTATCAGCGTTCATGCATAAAAGGCACAAAGATGAACAACTTACCGGCAAATAACCAAGAATACTGACTAAAACAGAGTAATTATAGTTAAGTTTGGAAATCAACCAGAGGAAAGTTTGTATGCTTCTACCTTCCTGTTTGCGATACTTCGGCAGCGAGTAGCTTACTAGCCAATCAGAGGCAGATT
This sequence comes from Etheostoma spectabile, assembly GCF_008692095.1. NCBI lineage: Eukaryota > Metazoa > Chordata > Actinopteri > Perciformes > Percidae > Etheostoma > Etheostoma spectabile. The sequence continues at coordinate 24,315,663 of NC_045735.1, read as the reverse complement.
GGTCCAGTTGCATGGTTACAGCCTAGCTTCCGGTCTTATATTTTCAGATTTTAATTAATTTCAAGTCAAGTTAAAATAAAGCCAAATTTAAACGTTTTTCATTGGCATATTATCAAATACCAATAAGGAGGGAAATGCATCGTTGTTTATTGGCTCAGTATGAACTTTATGCAGTTGTATACGGTGTTCTGACTTTAGTCACTCAGTAGTACACCCTCTTTTTATTTAGGGTACACAACTTGTCTTTACTTTGAAGGCAAATGCATTATTTTTGGTCTGTTCCTTCCTTTCCATAACTTATAGCAAAGCCTTACTTACAGTCACATATATTGTTTCCTTTGACTCAATATTGATATTAATTCTGCTGCTACAAACATAAAGACGTTATCATTGTCAATAACACTTACAAATAATAATCATTGTACCAGTATTACATTGTAGTTTTTTTGTAATTTTTATATTCTTTTCTCACTGCAAAGACTCAATACAACAATGTATTGCTAGTTATAACTGTTACATCTGTAGAGATATTGCACTTCATTACATTTTCTTACAGATAAAACTGACCAAATTCTCTGTATCATTTTGGGTGTGCAGCTACAATGTTACATGTGCTCATTGAGAAGCAAAATCACTCAAGCCTCATTATGTACTTACATGTACAACAATAATAAGTAGATATTCTGTTTAATTAACTGAATGATTATTGTTTAACGAAGGCTTGACGGGAGCACATATAGCAATAAAGGCAGACATCAGGGATACACTTATAACTTTGCAGTTTTATTTGGCATAAAAAATAAAATCATAATATTAAAATCAACAATATCACATTTCAATATTCTCATGATCCCAGATCATCCACTGACCCGTATGTGTTCTGGAGGTAATCTATTACAGCTGATGTGCTGGATAGAGAATTGAACACTTTTCTCTCAGGCTGGGAGCTGACCCTCTCCAGCATGTAGATAAGATGGTGGTGGAAGCAGGTGAAGGGAGTGCCCTGCTCTACAGCGATGTCCACCCAGTCCCATATACACTCCAAAGGAGTATCCTCATAGCCAGAGAACATAGCAGGATTAGCAAGCAAACCCCGCGCAGCCATCACACCTAATGAGCAAATCCAAACAAACAAGACATTAACAAATTCCAAAGGAATATTGGCATTTATGCATCTGTCATAAGTTGATGAATTTACATTACTTGTTCAAGAGTGAGACTTGTTAAGGTGCTGACACACCAACCCGGTTATTGGCGGTCGGACAGTCTAGCGAGGTCAGTGACTCGAGTCTGTTTGGTGTGTTCCATGCTGTTGTCAGTTGGAGGAAATCAGCCTTCATTTGGGCCAATTTAACATGTTGAATCGGAAGGCGGGCAGTCAAACTCAATGACCAATCTGTTTGATGGAGTGCTAACCCGGAAATGACCGGAAAATCTTTTAAACTGACCTTTGTCAATCTGAAATAAAGACAGATTCAGCAACTGCATGGCCTATTTCTTGCTTAAAA
>NC_045735.1:24312220-24314145 GCF_008692095.1 Etheostoma spectabile | reverse complement strand
AACACGTTTTGGTGAACTATTTTTGTAAAATATGAGATCGTATTCCAAAGAAGCTGCCATGATCGTCTGGCTTTGAAATTCCGGAGAAGCCGCATTCGTCCAATCAGCTGCCCGTTTTAATTTTTTTCGACGACAATACAGATAAGCACTGCCTGCTGTTATGGAGATGTAATGCGTCTCGCGCAAGCACAGAAAGTACACTCTAGGCGGCGTTGCTTCGGTGTTCCGAGGCACTTTTTTGACCAACTTGGGAAGTCTGTCAGTCCGACTGCCTTTTCTGCCGATGGTTGGCCGTCGGGCTGGCGTGTCAGAGCCTTTAAACACAAACCTACCATCGACACCAGTAAGCTGGTGAGTCGACTCCACATCACGGAGGTACTTTATGTCCCCATTAGCAATGACAGGGATGGATACGCTGTCTTTGATTGTCTTAATGGCATCATAATGAACTGGCTGGTGGCGTTCTTCTGCTGTGCGGCCGTGGACCGTTATCCACGACGCACCTGCTGATTCAGCCTTCTGGCACAGATCCACTGTCCGCCTCAGGTCCTTGTGAATTCTGTGGGTGAAATGAATTTCTCTTTATTCATGTTATTATTATTACTACCCAATTTTAACACAACTGTTTGCAGTTACACATTAGACATGTAAATACATGTATTCTGACACATTTTTTATTATTGAGACCAAGAATATTGAGTGGGACAGTGCTCTCTGGTGAACAAACACTTTATGTATAATCAAGTTTAATGTCAAACTTTTTTTTACCTTATTTTGATGGACGCTGTATAATTTGGATTGTCCACTTGGTTTCTGATATGTCTAACCATGTCTTTGACAAGTTCAGGCTTGTTAATGAGGCATGCACCATACCCTGCGGACATAGCCCATCTGAAAACACAACAGTAAAGTTAATAAAACAACAACAACATCTTAAAGATTTGTAGGCATGTTCAAGGGGGCACAGGGTTTTAGATTTGTGTACAAACATATATCATTGTAACACCTAATTAGAATTTGAAATAATAAGGATGAAAACACAAACATACTACTTTTATTATTCTAGAAGCGAATATGTCCAACAAACTGTGAGCATTTTATGCTATATGAAATCAAAATGCTGAAATAAGAGAGTGATAAAAAAAAAAAAAAAAGTGACCGTAAGCCAAAATGTATTGGGCCGTCAGTAACTCTACCTCTGGGGACAGCCACAGTTGAGGTCAACTCCATCTGAGAAAGGTGCAACCACACAGGCTGCATCAGCCAGAGTCTGGGCATCATGGGAGGCAAACTGCACTATTAGGGGCCGGTCACCTGAGGAGGAAGAGGAATATCAAACAATTGTAATAAAAAAACAAAGTCATGTAATTTCTCAAGATTATGACAATATGGCAGTATGTGCAAAACTCACAATTAGTGAACACGTTTGTGTAAAGTGCTGTGCTTTAGAAGTGGTGGTGCATCATGGCGTTATGGTATTACACTATTACAGCTCATGTTGCCACTCACTCTCATTGGTAGTGAATTCACTGTCTCTGGCTTTGACAGATCGCATGAAGTCAGCAGCAACTATCATCGGGGTGAAGCAGATGTCACAGTTGTATTTCCTCACCAAGGACCTGAATGCGAGCCTATGGATAAAAAAAAAAAATACTTGGTTGTGCATAGTGTGCAACAGACACACAAAAAAAGTTGTTGTTTAAGCCAGGAGAGTGCAGTAACGTTACTTGATCTAACACTTACACAACTAAATGCTTTTCGTTGTCTACTTTTAACAAGTGTTTGCAAATTCAAATGGCTTAGTGATGAAATTAATATAACGTTACCTATATAGAAATAAAATCAACTCTACTTACTTTGAATATCGAACCATTGGAGCACATATTTTTAGGACCTTTCCCTTTTCAAACATGTCCATGATACTG
>NC_045735.1:24308397-24312210 GCF_008692095.1 Etheostoma spectabile | reverse complement strand
TGGAGGTCTTCATTTCTCTCAGCTAGCGTTGTAAGCTAGCTAGCATCACAAGCTAACAAGCGCAAATACAAGAGTAGTTTCGTTCATGGACAGGTTGTGACGTTTGACATCTATTTCATTATTGCAAAGACAAGAACAATTACGCCGTAAAATCCCACACAGTCACATACAGATACACATATAGCTATTGCTAAGTAGGTTTACATCGAAACAATAATAAACAACGATAGTCCACCATGAGGGAAAAATAATGTAGGCGTGTGTTTACGACCTCTGAACCCATACGTCATCCAACGCTTTATGTGTTTTTTTTTTGTTTTTTTTTCAAATCCTAAACATCTATCCACCAATGTTAATAGTAGGTTGTACAATGCTCATTTTACGTAAAATTAAATAAATATATAAAGTGTATTTAAAAAAGGTAAAAATGGAGTTCGATTCCATCGATACACCACCCCACGTCAATGCTGCCTTCAGGTTCTACTGGGAAAAGGCAGATCTTGAGTTTTCGAATCAATAAAGCAAACCAATTGTGGAATTAGAATAACTTTACTCTAAGAATTCTAAGAAAAAGGGCTCAGTGTCCTTGAAAAGACCATTGCTTAAGTTTGATAGACAGAGGGAATACATTAAACTACTACATTTTACTTTTTTTCTCTCTCTCTCTCTCTCTATATATAGAGATTTATCATGTATATACTATACATAAAATATGTAGACAACATAGAGGACACAATGGATAAAATAAAATAAATGCAAGGTTAGCTATCTTTATTATTATTATTATTATTAACTGATGAAATCAAAACTTAGCAGGTTGTGAAAAGCAACTCCATCAGTGAAACAGTGGGTGAGATGTGTAGTAAAAAGACAAAAGGGGAAGTACACTGAGAAGATGGTGCAATAAGTTAGCCAATACCTGCCGTTTCTCAGCTTTCACCAGGTCAGGACTGCTAATAGCGGACGCATCTTCTGAGAAATCCTCGTACACAGAACTGCTCAAGAAATTAAGTTTATGGAATAAGTACTAATCATTAGAGGTGTAATTAACAATTAATTTTTATTGTCAATTAATCTCTTGATTATTTGCTCAAATTGTTGTGTGATCTAAAAAATGTCAGAAAATGGTGAAATATGTCAATCAGTGTTTCCCATAGGTCAAGATGAAATTCTCACGTCTCGTTTTCACAACTAAAATTATATTAAGTTTACTGTCCTAGAGGAAAAACAGAACATTCACATTTAAGAAGATGAAAATCAGAATTTTGATGCAGTACATTTTTGTTGTACACACCGTAAAGCCAATAATTGGGACAGATTTAGTGGTCATAAGAGAGAGAGAGAGACAGTGAGAGCGAGAGATTATATGTTAGATGTAATGTTTAACTTATTTGTAGCTATGTAGACATTATTTGTAGAATACATAAAAAGCCAACAGTTTCAAACTTCTGGCTGACATCCGAAGAGGCTTTCTGATGTTTTTTATTTTGTCACTGTAATCATTTACAGTGACTACAAGAACAATTTTCCCAAGTGGCACTTATTCTAAAGACTGAGAATACATTTGTAATGTGACTTACTCTAACTGTTCAATGTACTGATTTTGTATGGTATAATTTTTTGTCACTGGTTCAATCGCATGTTATCTTAATAATCCCCATTTTTAAGTGTCTCCTCTGTTTAGCGCCAAATCAACAGGAAATCGTTATACGGCTTTAATGTTAAAAAAGTGATTTGAAGCACAGAATAAACGTCCCTCTGTAATGGCAGTACTTTCCCTCTCTGGCCACAGTAGGGCATTAAAGCCTCACAATTCTAAAAACATCTCTCCTTGTGAGGAGTCTTAAGCATCAATTTACTCAAAATCCGGTATATTGTTTTCCTCCCCGAACATCTAACAAGATGTTTGAGTGATTTACTGAGTTTTGAAAATCTCAGTTGCACCGTAGATCATCCACTCAATGGCATTCATAAAAACCTTCAAATGTTTTCCTTTTGAAGAACGTAAGCATAACTTTATCACCCATAAACCAACAGCTTCTTATACATGCCATTCCTGTGGTCAACGTTTGTTAGTGTATTTGTAATTTTGTAGGCCCCCTCCTCATATAATATAAAATTGTTGAACTTATGAACACTTTATTTCAAACTGACACTGAATTAGTGACTAATATCAAAAAGAAGCATCAACACACATCAATAAGGCACAAAGGGCATCACAAAAATATCCCTTGCCATGACTGTGGAGAGACCCGTTAAACAAGTGATAAAATCTCAGAACCTAAAATTCCAACATTATAAATACAATTTCAATCCAAGTCGAGCCAAAGGAAGCGGTGGCAGTGGAATTAGCTTGTTATTTTCACTTGTTAGCCAGTGAGTGATATCAAAAGTAATATCTACTTTCTAGTAAACTCCACACTTATGATCCATCTATACTACCTACTTAAATCAGTTTTACACATCACAACAAACAGAAAAGTTCCCTTAATCTACCAATATTTTGATAATACATTATGAATCACAGCTATACACAGTGGGCAGAGGAGACTTGAGCTTAGCTTGTGTCTGTGTTGTGCAGAAACACACAATACCCTGTGAACAAACATGCGTTACGTATTTTTTACCATATTCTTTGTACAGTGTGGATACATTAGTCATTTCTTAGCATACACCAAAAGCCCAGCACCACATTTCATTTTCCTTTCCTCTGCCTTGCATAAGAGTCCCTTTGAACCATAATCTAAGTTAGTAGTTTTAAAAGAAATTTTCCCTATGATTACAAATTCCTTGAACTGAGGCAGGCCTCATCGTTCAAATTTTAAACCAATCACTCTGTTTACTTGACCAACTTGATGCCACATGAGGAGAGTTCCTCTGCTGAGGGCAAATTCCTATTCTCCTCATCTCCATTTGAGCCAATTCTACAGCCAATAAAAATATAAATATGAGCATGCCTCTAGAAACCAACAAGCTGCAAAGTAAAGCATTTAATTAAAGATCAATTCCAACTGATCGATCCTCTTTTGGCAGGAGTAAAAACCATGAAGACATGGACTGAATGGATATTTTACCCACATTGTCCATGTCTTGTCACCGCTGATATCTGTAACATCACAACAGAGGTACTTCCTGTCCACAGCTTATGAAAAAAACAACAGGCTACACATGTGTAAAAAGACAACACAGCAGGTCAAATGGCAGCCAGCCTTGGGGGAGCTACAGTATAGGGGATGTGTGTCCACAGCCACCTGTCCCCTCCCTCACTGAGGTAGCTCTCCGCGACCAGCAGCCTCCAGCTCCACGCTGGAGAGGAAACGTTTGGAGAGTCGGTGGCAATTGTAGCTCAGCTCTGTGGTGTAGAGGGAGCTGGTTTTCTTGGGGTAGACAATGGTGGTACTCTTGAAGTGCTGAGGCCGATGGCGAGGCTGGAACTCCAGTTGTGTCTTGTAGTGGCGCCAGGTACTGTGGGGCATGGCCATGATGGTCTGCCTGCAGTGTTCAAGGCCCTGGCCCGTAGGCAACAGGGCCACACCCTGGATGAAATGGCGGTCCGAGTCGTAGTGCACGGATGAGGTGTATCTGTGGAGGAGGGAATACAGTGGTGTGAAAAAGTGTTTGCCCCCTTCCTCATTTCCTGTTCCTTTGCTGTTTGTCACACTTAAGTGTTTTCGGAACATCAAAACCAATTAAACAATAGTCAAGGACAACACAGTAAACACAAAATGCAATTTGTAAATGAAGGTGTTTATTATTAAAAGGTGAAAAAAGGTCCAAACCATCATGGCCCTGTGTGAAAAAGTGATTGCCCCC
>NC_045735.1:24306473-24308387 GCF_008692095.1 Etheostoma spectabile | reverse complement strand
AACTGGTTGGGCCACCCTTAGCAGCAACAACTGCAACCAAGGGTTTGCGATAACGTGTAATGAGGCTTTCACAGCGTCCTGGAGGAATTTTGGCCCACTCATCTTGCGAATTGTCCTAATTCAGTTACATTAGAGGGTTTTCGAGCATGAACAGCCTTTTAAGGTCATAACCACACATCTCAATAGGATTCAGGTCAGGACTTTGGCTAGGCCACTCCAAAGTCTTCTTTTGTTTTCTTCAGCCATTCGGTGGTGGACTTGCTGGTGTGTTTAGGATCATTGTCCTGCTGCAGAACCCAAGTTCGTTTCAGCTTGAGTACACGAACAGATGGTCGGACATTCTCCTTCAGGATCTCTTGGTAGACAGCAGAATTCATAGTTCCTTTTATCACGGCAAGTCTTCCAGGTCCTGAAGCAGCAAAACAGCCCCAGACCATCACACTACCACCACCATATTTTACTGTTGGTATAAGGTTCTTTTTATGAATGCAGTGTTCCTTCTACGCCAGATATACTTGGACCACACCTTCCAAAGAGTTCCACTTTGTCTCATCGGTCCACAATGTTGTCCCAAAAGTCTTGGGATCTCAATATGTGTTGTGGAGAAATTGAGACGAGCTTTGATGTTCTTTTTGCTCAGCAGTGGATTCTCCCTTGGAACTCTGCCATGCAGCCATTTTTGCCCAGCCTTCCTGATGTGGAGGCATGAACCGCGACCTTAACTGAGGCGTGAGGCCTGCAGTTCTTTGGCGTTGTTGTGGGGTCTTTTGTGACCTCTTGGATGAGTCGTCGCTGCGCTCTTGGGGTAATTTGGGGGGCGGTCGGCCACTCCTGGGAAGGTTCACCACTGTTCCATGTCTTTGCCATTTGTGGATAATGGCTCTCACTGTGGTTCGCTGGACCCAAAGCTTTGGAAATGGCTTTATAACCCTTTCCAGACTGATAGATCTCAATTACTTTCTTTCTCAATTGTTCCTGAATTTCTTTGGGTCTCGCAGTAATGTGTAGCTTTTAAGGATCTTCTGGTGGACCTTACTGTGTCAAGCAGCTCCTATTTAAGTGATGCCTTGATTGTGAACAGGTTGGCAATAATCAGGCCTGGGTGTGCTAGAGAAATTGAACTCAGGTGTGGACAACCACAGTTATAGTATGTTTTAACAAGGGGGGCAATCACTTTTTCACACAGGCCATGATGGTTTGGATTTTTTTCACCTTTAATAATAAACAACTTCATTTACAAATTGCATTTTGTGTTTACTTGTGTTGTCCTTGACTATTGTTTAAATTGTTTTGATGTTCGAAACACTTAAGTGTGCAAACATCAAAGGAACAGAAAATGAGGAAGGGGGCAAACACTTTTTCACACCACTGTATGTAGTGCTTTAATCTGGTGCAAAACAATGGAGTGAAACTAGTCTGCATCCCTTCTGCACCAATTATCCGTTACACTACAATGCATGGTCTGTCCAAGTCCAATGTTCTCTTGTTTGCCTATATACAGTACACACTTTGTCAGTTGTCTTGGTACATATACAAGTCAAAATATTACAACCTGCATGTCTTCATGGTGTGCATTTTTGTGCACATCCTCCAGCAGGTCTATTGCTGCACAGAACAGGTTATACCAAAACTAGTCTTGCTTTGCCAGACGACCCTCCACCGCGGCACTGTGGTGGAGGGTGGTCTGGCTGGTCCGCACAGCATTCCGGGATAACGTGAAAAACGTGCTCTGGTTATTTGCATTTCTTTGAACCAATCACAATCGTCTTGGACGCTGCTAAGCAACAGGAAAAGCTGTTGTGCTGCTGGAAAATAGCCTTGGGAAGGAACTTGTTGTGTACGATCAAAAGTTGTTTTAGTTGTGCAAAAGAAAACTCAGATTGGACAGGTAGTCTAGCTAGCTGTCTGGATTTA
>NC_045735.1:24304745-24306463 GCF_008692095.1 Etheostoma spectabile | reverse complement strand
AGAGATCTCAGAAAAGGTTAACCATAGTCCTCATAAATTGACCGTCATTTATAATGTCAACACAAAGGAAGCCCAAGGCAACTGATATCCGGCCTAAATAAGTGAAATCCAGCGGTATTTCAGTTGGCAACGGAGAACAATCCTGGAAGTGGAAGGTCGAGAATTAAAGACTATACCAAAACTAACCCAGTGAACCCACCTTATTTCCTTCGACGGTAATGGATCAAGTGCTATGCCCTCCCCAAAGGACAATGGGTGTAACTGCTGGAAAGATCCAGTAGGTAAAACTGGAACCTGCAATGTAAAAATCAGCCTGGCAGTCAACACATAAGGAGCCAGTGCAGAGCATTCTCATAGTCCAGTGCCAAGTGACCCACTTTCTCCAGTTGGCCAGAACATGCAGCACGTTCTTACTAGGATATCTAAAGTGTTATTGTCAAAGAACTTCCACAAACATTTTACAGTTTATTTAACTAAAAATAAGAGGGTCACCAAAACAGTAGGCATTTTTGACAATTTCAGAGTAAACTTCCAGTGTGCAGTGGCAACATTTAACGTTATTCCAAAGCAAGAAACATGCAATTTGTGGGATAAACTAACCCATAACATTTACTTTAGCATTGTGCAAACTAGCAGGTTTGAAATACCTAATTTCGAGTAGTAGGCCTATGCCAAGTCTTCCATGTCAAATATACTACTGGCATTTAAAATTGTGTATACATGACATTTGTTGTCGTTTTCCATAACTCCAAAGGGGGTTCATATTGCTTTAATCACAGCATTTCACGTGAATGAGGAAGTAGTTTTACCTACCAGGGAGCCCCTGCCCTCGTCTTCAGACACCGGGCTCACGCCCCCGGCTTTATCCGCACACACAGGCAGCAGCCAGGCGCTGGGGCTCGGACTCGGGGGTAACCCGGAATCCGGGCTATCAAGTCCTCTATCTATCCTGCAGCTCATATCCAGTGGCTCTCCTTCACATACATTTGACAAGCTCAACCTGTCAACCATTTCAAGGTAAAAGTTGCAAAAGTCCAGCGACTGAAACGCAGATTACGAAAGAGAAATACTTCCAGGTTGCAGTTCCGTATGCGGGTTTTTTTTTTTTTCGTCAACGAATTTGTTGCAAAGTCCCACGGTGTTATGGAAACCTCTTCCCGGGCAGAATGCACAGCTGCCCGCTGGAAATATCATTAACCGGACGTCAATTCAGTCCTCTGACCACCAGACCTTCAAAACACGAAAATTAAAAACGGTCCTTTACTTTGACATTCAAAAATATCGAAGCATAACCCGACTCCGCGGTGAAGGTGTTTAAAGAGACAGGGAAGGTAGCCCGCTTTACCGAGCGGAGGATGTGAGGGAGTCCTGCTGCCCGCGGTTCGTCTTCAAACTTCTTTTTCCTTCAAAGAGGCCTTCAGAGCCATAAACGCACGACAGGAAACGCCTTTTTGAAGCACTTGGTTTTCTGATTGGATAAAGCATATGTGGAATACCACTGACGGAGCTTGTCATGGGAACTTTTCCAGCCCCCCATTCAAAATTGGATTCTGGTAAAGTCCATGGATGTAGGAAAATAAAACAAAATGTAAAATCAGTCGAGATATCTGTAGCCTATGCCTTTTTGAAACATATATATGAAGAATACTTAAAAAAATAACAGGCTACACAAGTGTAAAAAGACAACACAGCAGGTATTGATGAAAATAAAATACATT
>NC_045735.1:24295510-24304735 GCF_008692095.1 Etheostoma spectabile | reverse complement strand
GGGTAGCTTTACAGTTACTTCATCCTGGCACTGGCTTGGGAATGATCAACAGCCAATTTACGCCCCTGGCACAACAACTTTACAGGTGTGCAGTTGACATCAAAATAAAAGTAGAATTTGAAAATGGGTTTTGTACGCGCTAGGTCGCTGTAAGTAAGGGGGGGAATAAAAAGGTAAGGAAGGGCCCTGGCCTGTTCGGCGTCACGGCTGGTGTGAGCCCATCGCAAGATGGTCTCTAGTATACCTGGTATTGTACATAACGTTCAATTAAATTTGAAAAAAAAGAGGAAAAAAGAGTAAATGGTGGCAATGTTTTAATAGTTTTTGAAAATTGCTTGTGTAGCATACAATTCAGACAATACAAACAAGCAACATTTTGTACCTGAAGGCAGGAATGTGTACACTAATACAGTCACATGTACTGGTTTTACTACAACTGAGAGCCATTGGCATTAAAACCAGTGATCAGGGCACGGACTCCAAATAAATAGCCAATTTTCTTTTTCTTCCAGAATGTGGTGATCTACTGTATTTGACATTGCTGAGGATACATGGAGTAGTTTCAGAGACCCAGCGATCATTTAGCAAAGTATTGAGACAAACCCATTCTGTTATCTGAGTGCAATTTGCCCTATGGATATGGAAGGATTGATTAATACATTATAATAACAAAACCTTGTTATCATGTCAATGCAAAGGAGACAGAGGAATAAATTATCAAAGAATATGTCAGACTGTTAAACAAATTAAGAATGACACATGTATGTACACATATCGTAAACACCCCAGGCAACGACCCAAGTTAAAAGACTTTAGCTTGCTGGTTCTAATTTCCAAGTCAACCTAGAGGGATTTTAAATGCAAAGACAAAGCCTCAGGTCTGACTGAAGACGCAGTAAATCCGGAGTCAGCGATTCGTTTTAGGCCACCGTTCAAACAAACGACACTGTACACAAACTTCAACTCGGTATCCCCCAATTGAAATTAAAATAGTTGGAGAAAACCCAATGTCGATCTTTAAAATGTGTAATGTTCAGAAAACCATTTAAATTAAGATCAGGGTGCCTGCAACCATTGTGGATTAGACACTTAGAGAGGCACCCAGAGGCTCTCTGAGCAGATTTAGTGACAAGCACTACAGTCGTTATTCTAAGTGCATACACTGAAAGAAAGGTGGGAAATTGCAGAACTTAATGACAACAGCAAGGAGAGTTTGCGGAAGTTTCTTGATAATCCTGTGTCAGCTTGAGTTCATTTTACTGTCAGTCAGAAAATTCAGTCAACCTATTGCTCTTTCTCCACGGTAACTGAATGGAGCATAATGAAGTCTTTGAGATGAATTACTGCAAGAGATGTGACGACTATCCCAGCCCTCAGCCTTTCATTTTCAAGATACGATTTCAGTGGGTGTCTGTTCACAGTCTCTTCTTGATGAGTTTCTCTAGTCTGCGAATGCGAGAGGACTCCTGCTCAGGGGTAGGCGTACTGAAGAGAGAGGAGCCGCCGTCGGCCCCGGATGGCGGAGTGGGTAGCCTCTGCCTGAAGAGCTCCAACATGCTGCTCTGTTCACTGCGCTTCAGACCCTTCACATACATCCACACGCAAGTACACACAAACACAGGGGACATCACAAAGCATATCTTTCAGTACACCAAACGAGGAAAATGCAAAACTGCGAGTGTGTTGGTTCACAGTAACAGGTTATGCATAGGATACGCAAAACAGAATTATTGGAAAAATTCAAAATTACATTCTTAAACCAAAAACATTTTGGGAAATACACAATTTACTTTTTTGGTATTTTTGCTGAAAGTTAGAGAAAATAAATACCAGCCTCAAACCATGTCCAAGCTGAAGCTACAGCCAGCAACTGGTGTCCTTAGCTTAGCATAAAGACCGGAAGCAGAGGTAAATCGCTAGCCTGGCTCTGTCCAAAGGTAACAAAATCCACCTACCAGCACCTCTAAAGCTTAGTAAATGGATGTTATAGGAGATTAATAAGTTAGTTTTAGAGGTGCTGGTAGGCAGATTCTGTGATCTTCAAACAAAACCAGGCTAGCCGTTCCCCCTGACAAGCTAAGCTAACCAGGTCAAGCTCCATACTGAAGATACATTTATGAGAGTGGTATCAATCTTCTCATCTAACCCTGAACAGTAATGCTACTTGTTTTTCCACAAATGTCTACCTATTCCTTTAGAATTACTGATGTAGTAAAGAAATAACAACTGACCTTCATGTCCAGAATCTTCTGGAAGGTCTCAGGATTTCCATCAGCCAGGAGCTTGATATAGTTATCAACAAACACCACTGGTGGTTCATGTGGGGCCATCACCACCTGCGGAAAAGTAGAGTTTAATGTTGGTTTCACCCCTCCCTCTTTTCCTGTGAACCATCATGGGACAACTCAAGAGATCTTTAAATGATCCCACATGGGGAAGCTATGGCTCAAATGAGGGAAAGGGGGGGCTACAAACTGACAAAACCAGGTAGTTTGAGTTGCAAATAAAGTTGAGACTGTGGTTCTATATTTAGGAGCTACTCACTGTTTTTTTCTCCTTCCTGTTTACATGCCAATTACTCCGTGCATCGGTGGGCAAGAATCTTTTGTACCGGTAATTATTTTGGGGGTATAATGAGTCTGAGCAAAAATCATAATCAAGAGCAGGCTGAAAAAGTTTAATGGGGCACATGTCTTTCTGGATTGGATTCTATATTACCCCCCCCAACAATAGAGACTGGAAAACGTGGTTTGGGTAACATTTCTTGCAGCTGCTCCAAAGCAGGCAGTCCAACACATGGCTGACAGACCCCCACCTCCCATCTCATGCGTACGCATGCACGCAGGGATCATCTCACAAAATGTTTCTCCTTTACTTTACTTCTGAAAAAGACTCCATCTGTCCTTTCAGTGTTCACTCTTTTTACTCAAGGTAAAATACATAAAAAAGGCGAGCTGCACAGGGGGGGGGGGAGAGAGTTTAGCAATCAGAAGCAGGAAAGGAAGAGAGGGAAGAGTAGGCATGAAAGGCTCAGGATTGTGTGGAATTCTTAGCGTTTATACTAGCCCTGCTGACTGAGTGATTTACTTAGCAACTGTCTTGGAGTCAGGCCAAGAAAAAAAGGCCTGTAGGGACCTTGTAAAAGTTAGAAAGAAAGGAGGAGAGGGAGTTTAAGAATGAAAACGGGCATAAAAAGGGAAACCAAGGGTAATGGGGGAGGGGGTGCGGGTGGGGGGGTGGGGGTTTCAGGCTGAACAAGGGTGGGGAAGGGGGGTTGCCTTTTAAGAACTCCCCAGAAGAGAACTTCAGAGGTGGGAGAGAGAGCTGGAGCAATGGTTGGCTGGGCTGGAAGAGCGTGGAAAACAGCCACGTTTCACAGGCATCGTACCGGCCAGGAGAGGCCGTCTCAGACAGACAGAAAGAATCCTAGGTACTTTAAACATAACTGAGCACTGGCTCACAAAACACACAACCCAGATAGATTCATCTTAACACTCAAAGGAGATACTTCGATAGCTACACAAAGAATCGCAAACTTAACTTAAAAATACAGTGATAACTGTTCTGTGAACTGAAGCGCAAGTAAATACTGAATCAGTTTAAAGCTGCTTTAATCAATATGACCATGCGTAATGTGTAAGGGGTTGCTAGTAGTAATAACCCACAGTTAATAGTCACAGTTCCCCTCAGCTTTACAGACCATTTTGGCAGCTTTAAGCGCCATGTTTTGGTTTTAGGACACCAAACGTTACTGTTTTGGTTCTGTCTTTCCACTCTTTTTGGCAGAAGGCGCCTGTTTTTTGTAAACTCACTCTGATAAACTACTGTATTCTACCTGCCCAACAGAAGAAAGAAAATAAGTTCGCTGCTAGCTGGTGAACACAAGCCAAATACTCCAAAGCCAAATTTACCTCAGGAGTCAACAACACAAACTCCAAATGTTGTTTGTCTGTGTGCTAGTTTTTTGCTAACATGTAACAACTTTATAAGGTGATAATATTGCAATGTTGTGTTTACAACTTGTTTCACTGCTCTCAAGTGGCTAAAAAAAATAATAAAATAAAATGAATGCTACTTACAGGTTACTACTACTTACATGCATAGTTGCCTACATATTTTAGTTGCTTAAATATACTTGGAACATATATTTGGAACATCAAGAGGAGAGTTGTGATTAGTGTGAAATCATAAAATCATCTCTAGAACCGTATTACCGGATTAAAAATGTGCAGCTGTGTACATGGCAAACCATTCAGCAACAAACACCCTAACCTACATTTGGTCAATAATTATTTTTTGTATTGCTCAATCTCCAGCCAAGTCTCATGGCAGTTGTTGAAATGGTCACGTTATTTAATCTATTGATTTGTGTACAGGTCACGTTAAAGTTGTTATTTTTGTGTATTGTTCTGCGATCACAAAATAGGCTTCCCATTAAAATACCAGCCCAATCTCATACCACTCAAGTAAAAGCAGCAAATAGAGGAATTATGGAGTGTCAGCTCATATCTATCTATAAATTGCAGAAACTCTTTTCCTGCTTCCAACGTTAGTTACATGATTGCTGGATACACCAAACTTAATTTTCTTCACTTTCCTGGAGCACGGGCAAATAGCTGAAAGAAACATTGCAAAAAAAAAGGCGCTACGCTTTAACATGTCAACAAAAAGCCATTTGCAAACAGTAAACAAAAGCCAGACACTATATAGGGTTAAGCTGCTGTGAGCTGTAGACTACATTCACCATTTCTAAACAGAGGCAGAATATAAAGTAATAATCTCGGAGAGAATTTCTTCACAGCGCTGTGCAATGCGAGAAAATTTCAGAGCTGAACCAGGCAGACACAGCCCTTTCCATCAGACTTACCCCAGGTAGGATTAATTAAGTCTACTGCTAACTAATAACATTACCATTGCAAAAAATATGTACCACCACGAATCAATTCCCCTAGTTCACCATTCACTGTCAAGCCACTAGACTTGTATGGAAATTAACACCTCTGCTGAACTGTTAAATTAGTTAAAGATACAACACTGTCTCTGTCTCTCCACACGCACGCACGCACGCACGCACGCACGCACGGGTGGGTAGCGCACTGCCATGAGTCCATGAGGCTAATGTCTGATTACTCAACATTGTCATTGTGTTATTTTGTGATTACATTCTGAATCTGCGTTAGTAGTAGGGTTAGGGTATACAGGGTGTACAGGTGAGTTGGATATGTCAGTGGTTTGGGGTCCTTCTGTAAGTAATTTTGGGGTACAATTTGGTTTTGATGAATTCTACAATCAGCAATACCACAGGCTGAGCAATTGGGCCGTTCTAAACAGGCACATCTTCAACGGGCACTTCACTAATATTAGGTAATTCTATGACTAGCTAATTTTAAGATGCTTTTTTTTTTATACTCCAGTTTATCTCTCTGGACTATATATACAAGTTCACGCAGGTTTATAATTTGCAAAAATAACACTGTTCCAGTTTAAAGAATTTAAAAACTTAAAGTGTGCAGGGAATCCTGCAGTGGGTGTTAAAGGGAGCATTGAAAACCTTAGAGTGCTCCTTCAATTTTCCCAATGAATTGCAGTATTTTTCGGTGGGGGTAAGCTAGATTTAATTTCAAGTCACAGCATCACAGAGTGTAATTTAAAACTATTGTTGAGGTTAAACAGAGGAATTCTTATTGACCCTCTTTCGATGGGTTAGTCTTTCAGACGCTTCAATCTCAGCCTAAGGTGGAAGCAATCACCTGTGAGAAACCTTGATGTTGCACAAAGTTGATGGGTAAAATGTTGGCCACAGTACAAAAGCTTCTCTTCACTTATATGAAATTTCTCTCTCAAAAGGCCAGAACAGAAGAAAACAGACAAAATTTATGTAAAGCTCTTTAAAACTTGTGGTTAATTTTAGAAGGTGTGCAACCCAGAGACATCATCCTTGCATGCCTTCTTGCTACCAGGAAGATGCAATGCCTGATTGGATCTTAATTATTAGGACTTTCATTTGTCTATCAGTCTAATTATAACTATCAATTGTCTACTATAGAATGTTTGTTTGCGTTTTTCTTTTAATATTATTGTGGTAACAGATTTCTAACCTCTACAATTATTATTTTGTCTTCTGCTGTCCCAGTAATTGAAGTGAATCACTCGGAGGCCTTCATGCAGCGTCAGTTACGTCTGTTAAGAGCTCTTCAGAAGCCATATAGATCACATTCCAGCTGCAGGGGCCCGCTGGCAGTCAAATTCAGAAAAACCTGACAGTGAAAGCTGATGTGAATGCATTCTATAATTCTATAATGTGAAAGCCCTTTTAATGTGTGGCAGATGAGTGGGAATTGTATATACAGTACATTCAAAGCATTTTCCCAGGGAACAAAGACGAGTCTGAAACAGGCCATATGGAATAGTGTGCATCCCAGTAGAAAAAAGTCAAGAGGCTATCAAATCTCAAATGGTGAGAGGATTTGCTGAACAGTCAATGTCTGAGACAGAACAAAGTTAGTGTGCCTAGAGGCCCAATTTTTAGACAGGGTGTAAGAGTTACAATATTATACCATAACATTATAGCATAGTATAACAAGATTAGAGCAGGTCACACTAACTGCTACAGACATCAAGACATGCCAACCCCGATAACTTCAGGAAGGAAAAAAAACCTCCCGGGAGTCCAAGGGAAATTAAGGGACAGGCGTGTATGCGTGTGCATTTCTGTACACTCCAGAGACAGTTAATTAGGGTGTGGTTAATCTACAGCAGCCGCATACCAGTGTCCTCTAGGGTCTCATTTGGTAATTCTGAGGCAAGGCTAAATGGCTGAATCCTGTGTATGTTGTCCTCAATGAAAACAACAACAACCAATCTACTGCACAAGTATATGTGAGTAGACGCATGGTTGCCTGATCTACTTATTTACTCACTCACACCTTTCCACTGGTTTAAGGTCAACCACATGCTGTGTTAAATAATGTGTGTGCCTTGTGTTGGCCCATCTCTCACTCATTAGCCAGTAGAGCATGAGCTCCATTCAGATTCCCTCCTAACTCGATGTGAGGTGGGTTATTTTATGGAAACATGTCAATAAAGTGCTATTGTGAGTGGTGTTAAAGACACAATTGAAGGATTATTCTGCCAAAAATAAACTAAGTAGATAATATGTGTGAATGACTCAAAACAAACACTTTAATAATGGCTTGCCAGTCAAACCACAAACACTCAAAACATTGTCTTTTATTGTTTCTAACGATGGTACCACAATCAGTGGAAAAAGCAGTTAGCTGCAGATTGTGTAAGACTATTCTTGGTCAAGTGTTAACATCAAAACCAAAGCTTGTGTTTAACTGAATATGTCAGAGTTTCAGCATTAAATCTGTACAATGCCAAACAATAGATAAATAAAACTCATTCAGACCGCACACGCACAAAAGGCTGTGCGATCTGTACAGTTTCAAGCCTTTAAAAGGTCAGAAAGTGAAGCGTTTGGTTGTAAAATTGGCCAGCGTGAATTGAGCCATCTAAGTTCAATGTCATAAAATCTGAAGGGTCCCATAAAGATAAAGCGGCTCTGATAATGTCTTTAAGTGGAACTTTTTGTATTTAGAGAAAGTTTCAGGTTCTCATTAAAATCCGTCAGTTAAAGATACAAGCTCATTCTGAGTGTATATGGAAAAGGTAAACTGTTTAAATTAATCTCTACTGGCCTTAAGAGCAAGGCTGAGTGTTTTTCCAACATTCATCTAAGGAAGGTTTTGCCCCTAAAACAAATTTGCACCTGAAAGCTGCACAGCCAAAAGTCCCCCACCCCCTCACCTTAAGGATCATCTCTGCACGTGTCATGCCCTTCACCACTATCTTGGTGTAGCTGGCAGGTGCCTTACGGAGCACCTGGGAGCCTATTGAGGGCAGATCCAGCAAGACTGTCTTCAGGGAGTGAGTGTCAAGGAGGAGCTGGTGGGGTAGGAAGCACAATAGAGAAGGTCAGGCATATAAGAACAGTTATTCACGATTAAACATATATACCAGTGTATATATAATGAACGTAAAGCATGCATTTTGTGATTAATAGCACACTTAAAATGTGCTTCAAATTAGGACTCATAATGCTGCTTTATGATAAAATAACATGAATTAAACTAACCTGTTCAGCTCCCACCATGCTGATAGGCTTACATCTAAACAGGTGGTTGATAAATTTGGGAATGAAAGAACTAAGGAAAGAAAGAAGTGACAAATATATTAACTTTGGGAATCTTTAATTATGGCTCATGGATAGAACTAGGGTGTGAGTATTCCTGTGTGTGTATGAATTGTACTTTGTGAACTTGATGCAGAATTGTGTAAAGTATTTCCGCGTGGACGCCAGATTGTCTCTGATGATCGGCACATTTTGCTTAATGTGCATGATGATTGACGTCACATAAGGACTCTGGTCACCCACGTGCTCCACACTCTGCCACGGCATCTGAGAGAGAGAGCGAGAGAGAGAGATGTTTATCGTCAAGCTTATATGGGAAACCCCTAAATGCATTAAACATTAAAAGAATAACGTATTTTGAATGTAGAAATTTTCAAGTTTCTGTGTGATGATTGGTGACAAAGAGACATTCACACAATTGACAAAGCCCATAGGCCCTATCTTGCACCCGGCAAAGCCTGATGTATGTGTTTTTTTTCTTGTTTAGGACCAACGCTGTCGTCAGTTTCCCATCCAGCGCCCACATCGTTTAAATAGCAAATACACCTGCGCCCAAGGGCGTACTGGTCTTACAGGGAGGTGAATTTAGGTGCATTCTTGGAGTATTGCTATCTTGAAGCAGCGGAAAGAGATTGCGCAATTGACTGACAAAAACCTGATTTAAAGTCAATAACGCAGCATTGCGAAGTTATTTTAACAGTGCATTAGTAAAATGTGCCTAGGCTTACGCACACTATACTTGTCACGCACACGCGCACACACACTTAAAATATTACGGTGCAAATCCACCATCATAAACGCGCCTGGCTTTAAAGGGAACTGAAGATGAAACTGACTTGTTTATTGCATGTTACGTCCAAATAACGAAGACACTAAGTACAACCCTTTTGAACCATGCGCCTAGCAAATGTTGATTTGTACACCCCCTAAATCCATCTGCGCCAGGTGCTTCACACCGTGCGCTTAAAACGTTAAAATAGTGTTATAGCATCTTATATTCTCTTTTAAGGGCAAAAATATGAAAATTAATT
>NC_045735.1:24293949-24295500 GCF_008692095.1 Etheostoma spectabile | reverse complement strand
TGTGTGTGTGTGTGTGTGTGTGTGTGTTCAACCTTGCTCATGGCAGTGAGAGCAGGGTCACAGGCAGCATCAAGATCTTGAACAAGTAGCTGGATACTGTTCGAGATCACACTGATAAAACATCAAAGTAAATAATTGACACCATTAAAACAGATTCTTCACATATAGAAGGTAGGCTCTTTGTTGTAAAAAAGACAAACATTGTTGGACTGTAGTTGTCACTTACGTGCTGAATGTATCCATCTCCCCAGTCAAATTTATTCTCTCCATGAGGAGTTTATCCACTTTTTCCTTTAGTTTCTCTTCCAACTGGAACATAAATAAAAACATGAATTTAAACATAAAAGCTGCATTACTTTGACAGCATCCTTTTAAATGTGTGTTAGTCTATTTAGAAAAATACTGACTTAATATTGCAGTATCTGTGTTGCAAAAAAACAGCATGGATGAAACCTCAAACCTCAGGTTGTATTGCAATCACAACTGTCCCTTTGAGTTCCTTAAAACACTAATGAAACACAGGTCAAACATTCTGTAACAGCTACATGATAGTCATCTCTTAGGCATCTCTTATCCATAGCATATATAATGCATCTGATGTTCAACTAAAGGCATGAATTCATAGATACTTCAGGAATGTGCATCTGTGTGCTTAGTTTGTGTGTGCATGCCTGTTGTGTGGTAGCCAGGCAGTACTCTGCAGTGCTGAGGATGCTACAGATCAGGCAGAGCTCATCCATGGTGAATTTAGCAGCTTCTGAGCCTTCTTTCTCTTTCAGCAGACTGCTGATGGTAAGACCCCCACTATTACTGCTGGATCTGGATAGAGAGATAGATATAACAGGAGGGAATAGCAGTAAAACAGAGAGATAGAGATAGAGAAAAATATGAGTCTACTAATAACTAAGATTTAGCTGTTGTATAGTTTTACTACTCTTAGACATTAGTGATTGCTGGTTTCCATTCTGTGTGTTTTACATGTTTGTGGTGACTTCGCTTTGTTTACATTTGGATCAGAGATTTCTGTATGTCGTAAAGTTATATGGTGAATTGGACCAGGAGATGATACATACCAATGGATGATGTGTATTGCTTTTTTAAGACTGGCTGATGTGAACCCCTTTTACCACTGAGCTTTAAGAAAAACTCCTCGTGGAACCACAGGTTAAGAAGTAGTAGTAACCAAGACACAACAGGCAAAACTACAAGCAGACGCGAGTGTCGGGATGCTGCGCCAATGTGACTTCAACGGCGACCCAGTCATTAATAAACATCATAACAGAGACGTGGGTAAAACCACAACATAGTTTAAGCTCCTTTTCAAGGGCCCCTCTCCAAACCTCACAAAACCGATTCACAGCACACCACATTGAACAACCATGTCTGCATGCGTCTTAAAGTGTACACACTTGCAAAACCTTTGAGTGTGTCTTTGTATACTTCTCAGAATATGGTATACATTAGTCAACAAGCGCAAGTGTTTAATTAGCATGCATGCATATTGGAGACGAATCAGAGCATGACTGTGTGTGTGTGTGTGTGTGTGTGTGT
>NC_045735.1:24285551-24293939 GCF_008692095.1 Etheostoma spectabile | reverse complement strand
GTGTGTGTGTGTGTGTGTGTGTGTGAGATGAGTTCTAATGTTGCCAATGAGGCAGCTTTTTGCTGGTAGCATATTACGCTTTGCCACAAAATAACCAACTCCAGATCCCGCATAGCATGCCATCCCAATCCATCAAACACAGCGAGGACTGGAGACATAAACTTTCAAACTAAACTCCTAAACAGCCCCCTTACCATACCAAGAAAATGAAGAAATATGGGCGTGACATGCTTGTTTGTGAAAAATGAATTCCAAATAAATCTGTTACTGCCCAAAAATGTAATGATTCTCAAAGATGGAAACGGTTGAAATACTAGTGTGTAAATAATAGTGAATGTTTTTGTCAGCGGGAAGATGTGTTTGGTATTGCCTGAAAAAAAATGACAGTGCAAGTGTTCATTTGTAATAAAAGGAATATGTCACCCAGTGCAATTATGTGGCTGAACTATGTGTTTTTAACAGTTATGAAAGCAATGGAGGCTCATGTCGCAGTGGAATACACAGACTATTTGTTAATATGATCAATTCATTGTTGGCTTTGGCCTTTTTATGGCAATTGTTGAAACAATAATAATTTGAATTTTGCCAGACTTACTATAGAGTAATATTAATATAAACTGACTTTTTATTTTGAGAGAAAAAACGGGTTTTCCCCATCACTTCAAATCAGTCTGGCTGTCTTGGAGCCAGCATGTACTGGCCATTACAGGACACATTAAGCTACTTCAATATGAAAGTGTCTTCATATTGAAGCACTTTCATTTGAGAATGTCAGTAAAAAGTACAGTTAGTGCTAACCTTTTATCCCAACATTGAATCTCTCTTCAATTCTACAATGGCACAAAGTTACCTCACAGAAAACCACAGGTACCCCTAGCTTTATGTGAAGACTAGGTGAATTCATAGTCTCATTCATGTGAATGGAAAATTCTAATATGTGACTTTTAAGAAATGGCCAATCCTGAACCAGTCTTACTTGGGTAGGTTGCCAGAGAGGATCTTCCAAGCGTACTCTCTCAGGAATTTCTGGAAGATGGTTGTGAGAGCGATCATTGGTTCCCCGGTGCTCAGTTGGGAGCACTGCACCATGCACTTCTTGTAATAGACAAAGAGGTCAGCACAGCTGGGCAGCACCGCTCCGCCCTCCTCCGTGCCTGCCTTGGGTGGGCCTTGAGCTCGGAAGTCGGCAACAAACCGATCAATCAGTTCGCCCAGGTTCCTGCAGATGCCCAAAAACGTTAAACACACACACAGACACACAAAATTAATTCAATAAATCAAATAAAAACATTGAAAGATTAAAAACATATGATTGGTTCTTAAACCCCAAAAAATAAATAAAAGGATATAATAACCGGCAGATAGACAGAAAATATTCCAGTCGTATCAAAATCCTCAGTACTACAGTTAACAGGTCCACAGTTAGTTGGTGTGGTCCAATCCAACTGAATCTTGGAACTTTAGCCAAGGACAAAACAAGCAGGCCACTGTTCTCTCCTGCTATGTCCCACTGGGGACACTGATCTGGCTGTTGCTTGTTTAAAGCCTTTGGATTGAACTGAAATGAGGTTGTGGCTGCAGAATAGGTCAATCCTGTTCCCTTGGACAGACAAATGGCATGTAACAGTCTAGGGAGCCAAGAGCCAGGGGCTGCATGCAAGCCCAGCAGTCTCAGAACTGTGTTCAGTTTCAGGAGTGATCGCCATGACTGGGGGAGGGGACTGATAGAGGAGAAGTGAAGAATGATGAGAGGCAGGAAGAAAACAGAAAGAGACTGTAAAGAACAGGGAGAGAAATAAAAATAAAGAATGAAAGATTGAGATGTGGAAAGGAGGAATGACACAAAAAGTAAGATGAGTACCAAAAAAGGAAAGAAAAAGAGGTAGGAATGAAAATAGGCAGATCTGCTGTTGCAGCACTTATTCAACCTCCCTCTCTGTCTCCCAGCGTCTGCGGTCGTGTAGCTAATGGGAAACATTTCTGCCACAGTGGAGACAGAGGCATGTACAGGAACAAGAGATGGAAAGACAGAAGAGGCAATGAAGTAGAATGGGAGATGGGGGATCTGATTGACAAGTGGGAAATGGAAAAGGATGCATGTGCCAACTTTACACACAACCTGCTCCTGATTCTGATTCTGGGTCTGTGTACCACGACCCACTTTGGCCTTGTCAGCTTGTATGAATGTGTGTTGCTCACTTGTCTTGGGATTCTATGTAGACGTATAGATGAGGTTCAAAGCACTTGGAGACAATGCCATGGAAAGGGTTGTCCGGAGCTTTTGGCTTTCTGGGCTAAAAGAATTGAGGTACAATGAAGAATTAGTGAAGTAACAGGTTTTAGTTGTAGCTCCTCTGAGTACTAATCAGTTTCTTGCCTCCAACTCAGCAGGCATACAATAAATGTCAAACAGTCAACACAGTTTTCACATAAAATGGTGTAACATGAAACTGAAGCAATTTCCTTGCCGTGCATAAAATACACTCAGCTACCACTTTATTATCTCCACCTAACTATTACTAATGGAGTTCAATACACCAGTCCTGCAATAAATCCTACTTTCATGAAAATTATTATGTTCATTTTTTGTTGAAATTTATTTAAAGGCGGCGTGGATTCAACTTTGTGGTCCTCTTGAACTGTGTTGTGTTATACTGAGAAGTACTTCTAACCTCATTGTAGAACTGTTACAGTGTCTTAGAGTAGTTTTACCTTGGTATCCAGAACATCCTTCAACCAAGACAACAAGTATATCAGATAAGTTGTCTTGTGTTTAAACTACCTTACAACTACCAAAGCAACTTACAATTGCTCGATATGTCAGAGGTTGCATGCACCTGGAGCAACTAGGGGTTCTAATCGTCTTGCTCAAGGCCACATTGGTTGAACAGTGGGACAAAAACCCAGGTCTCCCACACCAAAGGCATGTGTCATATCCACTGCACAATCACCACCCCACTACCCCCCACAGCCCACTACTGCCACATAGGCACATGGTTGTAAGCTTAGGTAAGTACGGTGGGGGACTGCTAGCTGGTGAGGTGCCAGTTCCCCTCCTGGGCACTGCCAAGGTGCTGTTGAGCAAGGCATCAAACCCCCGACTGCACTGGACACCTGTCCCTAGACGGCTGCGGCACCCTCACTCTGACATGTCTTTGTTTCTGCATATACAGGTACTGAGCATGTGTGTGTATTTCAGGCATGTGTGTACTAACAACAGAGTGAAAACATTGTAACTTCCCTTCCGGGATTAATGAAGTATAAACTATTATTATTAATTACTACATGGGAGAATATTTAAATAATCAAATTTCTTTTTAAGGAATAAAAAAAAAAATAATCTATTCGGCCTAAAGAAAACTCACATCAGAGGAAGCAATATCTGACTGGACCATGTTGCAGAAGAGGTCAGTTGGGGTCATTCCAGGTTAACTCACCTTAGCCAGATCCTGGTCTTTATCTGTGCCCGCATCCTCACCTGCCTCATCCTCCAGGAAGGGGTTAGTGGTCTCGAGAGGGCTCTCTGGCCTCTTCTGCTATAAAAGCACAGATCAAACTTTAGTATTTTTTCAGTTGCTTAGTTATTAGAGCATCATTAGGGCTTTGACTGCCACTCGGACGTTTTCACATCGACAGCCTTTAGTTCGGTTGAATCAAACTAGAGTTTGTTTGTCTCGCTGGTTCGTTTCGTTTGGGCAGGTGAGGTTGCTTTCACACCTGAACTGTTTGGTCCGTTTTAACCGAACCCTGGAACGTTTTGGGGGATAGTCCGGGTTGTTTGGGTTGGTGTGAAAGCTCATTCAAACAAAACAACCAAACTCTGGTCCCCTTGAAAACAGGGGTCTCTGTTCATTTCCAAGTGCACTAGAGGTCAGTTCACTTTAGGTGAAAATCAGACCCAAATACAGAATGTATAGCGGACCAAAAACAGTGCATTTACTAGCCTGCAATTTCAACCTTACAGACAATTTACAGACATATTAAAAGGGATGACCACCATCAAATCTATAACCTTATATCATCACTCACGGTCTGTGTGACAACATATCATCATCTCTCCCTCATCAGTTTATGTTGACCATTTTGTGGGAGGCTTTGGCACTTCCAACTATACAATTTCACTAAATTAAATTTGACTGAATTACAGCCAACAGGCATGGGTGTAAACTCAACAGAAGACAAAAGAGACCCTGACCTGCCCAAACATTATCAGTTCTAAACAAGGTTGGCCTAGTTGTGACCCAACAAACTAATAATCATAATCGGTCTATTCTCTGTGTATTACTTCCACCTCCACACACCAAAATGTCCTGGCTGAAAAGGTTTCTTCAGGCTGGGACACAGAGAGTACTCGTTGTGTGTGTGCGTGTAAAACATAACAAGGGACGAATCAGTAGTTTCATGTAAGTATGATTATGGTACAATGAAAGGCTAAGAATTATTATGCCTAAATGGGACAAATCTGCATGCTGCCATTTTGCCAAAACAATACTGAAATTATTTCTGCAAGAGATACATAAGGCCCCATTGGAGACATGATAATTTTTTAAAAATGCGATGATTGGATGACATTTTATAATTCAAGAAATGTGTTAATGATGGGCAGGCGTGTACAAAGTTTCAGCTTGAATAATTTAAAGCATGTAATGTTTGTCTGTGTGTGCTTTTCTCACTCCAGGTGTGTCAGTCAAGGTGCATCCTGTGAAGCGTTTGGCCAGAAGACCCTCGAAGTTCGTGGTCCTCTGAATAGCAAACAGAAGCAGCTTCACCTCAATCTCCTTAGCCCGTGTTCGCATCACTTTGGCTAGCTCCACCCTTACAAAACACACATGAAGAAATGGACATAATTTAACTGTATTACCTTAATCATTTAAATGCTTTGACATCCCAAAAATGTTTCCAATGATCCTTCTTAGTACATTATTGTTTCATCTGTCCTTTTAGCAAAACTTGTCTTTTCAGGCTTTTTTCTATCAACACTAGTATGATTTTTGCCTGATGTTTCTTTTATTGTCAGTTGTAGCAGGGAATAACACACAAACAGTATTTCTCTTTCACAGCAACCTAGTGTGTGGACACTCATGTCATCAACTGGGCTTAAAGACAAATTACAGACTCATGTCGGCCAACCCATACCAGTGTAGTTCATTTTGTAATGCAGAAAAGTACCACAACCAATTTCCACTTTTTGAATTTTAATTAATTACGTTTTTTTCTCGGGGCCAGAGACGCAGTATGCAATATTCACTAAATTGGCTAAAGCCACAAACCATAAAATGTGTTCCTAGATGGGATTTTAGACCATATGTTGTGGTGTGTGTTTACCTGGTGATGTGGCAGAACTCCACAGCAATACGCTCTGTCATGCACCACTCCTCAGGAAACATGCGCCCATACTTCTCATCATAGTCGACCAGCTGCCGTTTGATCCAGGCATAGCGGCGATCGATCTTGTCTAGCCATGCCACCTGAGCAACAGGGTACCATTTTTTTTCATTCATACCTAATTAATTAATTAATTAGATATGATCTTATACATTATGGAATTCAATTTCTTACTCACATCTTGGTTTTCCTGGAATAAAACCAGGTACTCGGAGAGGTGCTGCCTGATGAACTTTTTTATGATCTCCTGCTTGATGCGCGGATCCAGCACATTGGCCACCAGGCAGGCATCTCTAAGCACGTTACTGGGACCACCAGGTCTCTGGATGGATTAAAATAAAAGTTTGACTTTTGTACGGGGTGCGGGGGGTGGGGAGAGATGATGACAACAAGAGAAGAACATCTGAAATCCAGTTTACCATACAACATCTTTACCTTGGAGCCTTGAGCGGGGAAGGATTCTTCAAAATCTGCCAGGATCTGAGTCCCCAGCTCACTCTGCGCTGCCTTGACTCTAGAAAGGACAAAGACCAATAGCACTAAATTATTCGTTGTTTTCATAATCAGTTGGAATGCTGGCGATTTTATGTAACTGAACCCAACATACAACAGACTTTACCTCATTTAAGGCTTGACTAATTTGGCTCCAGAGCCAGTTCAAAACTCCTAGTTTAATTATTGTCCAAGAACTCCAGAGAAAGGCACTATTTACTGACAGCTAACATTTAAAATTGTTACTACAGTCCAAATTCATACTGGAGAGAGTGGTCTCCCCCGGCCCCTCCTCCCCAGACTCGAAGTTCACTAAGGTTGCCAGGCTGAGAGCGCTTCCAACAATGTTGCTTGACGCTGACATAGCCAGACATTACTCCACAGCACAGTGGAGTAGCTAATGTCAGATGCTGGCTATGTTGACAGTCATAATCCATCCTTTTAGCCTCTAAGCTGTCTCCATATTTCATATACAGTTCCAATATTTTTTTGCCAAGGTTTTTTTGGGTCAGGGAGAATATCTCCGTTGATCCCTTGCATTTGTTTGCTGCTTCCATGGTTGTACAACAGCTGTAGCGCACTGGGTTTGCCTTTCTACAGGTATATCTGGCAACCCGGCCTGGCTGTAAAACTAGGCAGGTCAACAACTCACAGGCAAAAAACACAAACAGAAATTCTGTCACGTAACGGAATTTCAAAAGAGGTAGTACTAGCCTTAGCATTGTTGTCAGAAAAGATAATATTTTCAGCTCTGCATGTTTCCTTAATATCTGATGATGGATTAAATACAGTAAATATATTACATATTGCACCTCAAAGTTATTTGCTTGCAAACCTCAAGACCAGGGAAGTTTTTGAAGTGTCACAGCATCCACTACAAAATCACTAAAAATAATAAATAAAGTGTAATAAAATATTTTTGGAAAATCCAAAAATGGCAGAGAAGGGCTTATATAATGATGTCTACTTAGACAATCTGAACCTGTCCAGTCCTCGAAAAGCCTGAAGGCATCCAGGCAGGGTTAACCAAGGACAGCACCCTACACCATGAAAACCATCCAGACTAAACAGGTGAGTGTGAAGAGATATTATCACAGATGGACGGCAACTTGACTGGTTGCCTTTCATTGTAAGTGCTCGATGTCGGCTAAATGTCCAACTACCCATCTGTTTTGTCAGCTACTGATTATGAGACTTTAATCTCATGCACACTGGTCTACAGCTCCTGTTTCGGCTGTGTCTTGCACTCTAATAAGATGATGTAACAGAGACCAACCTGTCAGTGGCGTGTCTGACTGTGTCCAGTCTGTTGCTGCATTTTGCCCAATCATGTACGGGCATACACGTGATATACAATAGTACAACATAGCTGGTGAAAAGAAAAAGACCTATTTAACAATAATCAGTTGATCCTGTTCAGAAAGGTGACAGCTACACTGACTCCATTTTCTTTCACTCAATTAAAAACGTTAAGAGATGAATAGAGAAATGTCAGATGGGGGCTTTAATATGCATTTAGACTGTAAGCCGGTCGAATTTTCACATTTGCTTAATACTAAACTGTGAGCTGGAAAGGTAGAAATTAGTTCTTATTTTTTTCAGAATGAGAAGTTACTTACTTTACATTTTGTTTTATCCCTTAATTACTCAATACTGTTATGCACTACATTGTCTCAATAAAAATCCTTTCACATTACACTGTTTTAACAATCATGCTATGACATATAGTATATGCTATGCATATACAGTACATTAATACAGTTATTAAATATGTATTCCTGTTCCTTTTTATGTTTTTATTTGATTTCATAATTGACAGAAATACTTACGTCAGTAGTCATTTGTTTTACGTTTGAATTCAGAATTGAATAGAAATTTGTCCTTTGTTGTCTAGCAACTATTTAAAAAATGGTTTTATTGTATGGGAAACAATGGCGAGTTACATTTTGGCTCCCTGCTCTAAACATCCCTTAGTTACTGTTCCCCCTGGCTGTAATTCTGGAAACTTCCCATCTGATCCTTCATCCTGCCTCTATGTCCATGTTTGTCTTCTTTTATCTGTAGTATTTTTGCGGCTGATGTGTCAGTCCGCCCAAGTTTGTCACAGAGAATTCTTTCCGTTAATTACTTTCTATACACTTTCTATTAACTGTTTGTGTCCAGCTGTCTGCCTTGTCTTCATACATCCCCCTGCCCTGTGTCTCTCCTATCATCTGTTTCTCCAGCTGAGTCACTTCTTCCACGCAACTGTTATTTGGTATGAACACGTTCTGCCACACCTCAGTCAAAACAGAACAAAAGGTCATCCTTGAAGTTTAGTTTTTAGGGATCAGCACTACTTTGAACAAGATTAACTTGGACAATGTGTCCCAAATTGATTCTAATGTTTTTGGAAAATAATAGTAAAAATGGAAATTTAAACAGTCAGTGCTGTGGGAAACAGTATAACAATTCACTTTGTTCTCTCTCGCTGTGGTTTGTGTGTGTGTGTGTGTGTGTGTGTGTGTGTGT
>NC_045735.1:24284463-24285541 GCF_008692095.1 Etheostoma spectabile | reverse complement strand
TGTGTGTGTGTGTGTGTGTGTGTGTGTGTGTATATACTGTATCCCTGTGTGATTTTTTGTGTCTTTAAACAAAATATCAGATGCAGATATTGGCATGACTCTCACCAAAGCAAAGAGACATTCCTAAATGTAACATTGATTACAAATGACACTGTTAGATTGATAGACATGTTACAAGCATGAACAACAATTTCAAATGCATAATTTAATGAATGCATCTTACACACACACACATGGAGACAAGAACACGTCTAAGAAAAGGGTGTCTCTAATCTCTCAAAATGAAAACATTCTGGCATAATAGGACCCTATTCAGCGTTTCCTTCCTGTGGTGTTCCTGTATGAGTGGGATTATGCACGCATGTGTGTGAAAAACTGCATAAACAGGATGTAATACGCAAAATCCCTCTGGCCAAATACTGTAAACAATTTTCAAAAGTTTAGCTGATGAGCTGTGGATTATTACAGCTGTAAGCAGGGACCAGGCTTTGAACTGGCTACTGGAAATGAAATGTTCTTACAGGTATGCTGCCTATCCAACAACTGCCCAAGTGAGCTTGAGCAAGGCACTAAACTCCTCAGCGTTCAAGAGTTACTGCAACACAGCTGATACACTCATAGAAAATGCACTTGAGGAAAATAGTATGCACAGACATTGCCCGTGAGTGTGTGTATTAATGTGTGCATATTAGTTACCTCTCAGAAAGCTGTCTGATCTGGGGAATGCCCATGTACTTGTGGAAATGTTCAAGCACATTGACCACTCCCTGAAGCAGGTTGGCCACCTCACCATACTGCCTCTTTCTGGTCATGGCTCTGGAACACAACACATATGTGAATTATTTCTATTAATATATAAAGAAAATATATATCTTCATATTCTCTATGGTACAATTGTCAAGTGGTTTTGCCATACACCTCTTTAAAAATATTATTCAAGCAACAATCTAACTTTCTAAATTTCTCACAAGTGTGAATTAGCATGCTCCTAACACGCTATAGGTAAGAAAACCATCCACTGTCCTTAACTCTTGTGTGTCAAAATTGAAAATCAACACTTTTGTTGACGCTTTTAATC
>NC_045735.1:24276723-24284453 GCF_008692095.1 Etheostoma spectabile | reverse complement strand
ACTTTTTCTTACATTTTTGTTCCTTTTTTCAACACTTTTTTTTTCAACTTATTAACTTTAGTTTTACAGTTATTTTTGGAATTTATGGTCAATGAACCTCATTTATAGGAAATTATACCTAATGTTTGAGTTAGAAAAGCAGAAATTAGGAATTATTTAGACTAAAATTAAAGGAATGGATGTTGATGGATAATCAGACTGGTTTATGCGAACTTTTACTAAATACTGTTTGGAAAGCACTTAAATTTGTTTTCCAAATGCTATAAAATTGAATAAGACACCCCAAAATGAATGAAAATAGAGATTTTTACTTGCAGAAGGAAACCAGATATTAAAATGATTAGGCCATTCGTGGGAAGAGCATAGTTTTAACCCCCAGTTTAAATAAATACAAATCTAATCCTTTATCCTAAATAAAGTCCATATTACAGAGGATCTGACAAATCCAAAATAAGCTTTAAACTGTTAATTGTGTAAGCCTTTTGGTCTGATCTGTTAAATGTGATTGTACGTACTCTAAAGAGTCAACGCCCCCTGCCAACATATGCAGGTGGTTGAGGGTGGTGATGGATGTAGTTAGGTGGCGCTTCCCATGGTCCAGTTGCTTTATGTCCCTTGTAATCTCCTTCACCTGTGCAGGAAGAGGAACAAGTCAGACAGGCTGGTCATATAGGATGGAACAAAAGACAAAAGTAAAAAAGTACAGAGACACAAACACACACCTCTGTCCTCTATTGTAACAGAAGGATACATGGTGTATCTCCCTTGATTTAAGCTTCAACAAGGCACCTCTGTGTGTGTGTGTGTGTGTGTGTGTGTGTGTGTGTGTGTGTGTGTGTGGTTGTTAGGGCAAATATAAGGGTATGAGGGATTTACCGTCTGAACATACCATTTGTTCAGACTTCTCTGCCTTGTCCTTGATGTCTTTGATTTTGCCAAATAGCTGCTGGATGGCTATCTGGGCCTCTTCCAAAGCCTGCCAAAAACAAACAGAACAATATGAAACATACAGAGCCACATTTTCAACCACTGTGTAGAAACCACCACCATATGTCTGCATTCTTGGGAGTGGGCAACTTCACTTAAGTGGTCTGATTGGGCTTGACATTTTGGGCATAGAATTCCAATGCCAAAGCCCAGCTTAGCCCATCACTAATCATATCAGAATTACACATGAAGCAGAAACAGGAGCAAGACGTTGAGAAATGATGGAAAACCAAACAGAACTGTTCGACCATAACCTTGAGAAAGAAAAGGGATGAGAAACTTTTCACCCAGTTTACTCTCACATGCTAAGTTAGACTGAGTGGAAAGCTATGGAGTTTTCTACCTATTGGCTTGTAAATCAGATTAGCAATGGCGTACCGTGCATCAATTGCAACTTAGCTAACCTAATGAATGCACATTAAACTGCCTTCTAGTGTCTGCTGGAAATTAAAATCAAAAATGAAACAAAAGGGTCAGTCTGGATTTTTCTTTCATCCACAAATTTATGGGCAGAGAACATGGAAACCTGTTAGCAGCTGGTGGTTAAATAAATGTATTTCTAATCTGAATATATATATAATATATATATATATATAATATATATATATATATATACACACCACATATAACACACACATATACACACACACACACACAAACACACCAAACACACACACACACACACACACACACACACACACACACACACACACACACTATATTGTGAGGAACAGGGCAGTTTGTGGAATAACTGTCAGTTGTGGTGTGCCAGTCTGGGTCAAATTTCTTATTTGCACTCACTACTGGCTTTGGTTTATGTAAAAACAAATGCCACGTATGCATGTTCCCAGTTCTGCAATACAGGCTAATTGGCTGTCTAATTGGCGTGCTATCTGGATATGTGACATTGATAGGTCTTAGTTTGACACATGAGCCATAAGGCTAATCTCTGCATAAAGGCTGTCTAAAAGGCTAAAGTGATTATTAGCACTTTTAACAGCCTATAAAGCCAGAGCTGATTAGATAACATTAGACAGTTACAACTGTAAGATAGTTAACGTGCTATTCTAATATTTCCCCATCATCTAACATGGCAGCTGTTCTTTGATGGCCCTAAACAGAGATCGCGCTCCGACATCTGATGCCAAGGTAATTGGCTTTACTTGGCCCGGTGCTGGGACACAACTCGACAAACAGACAGACAGACAGACAGACAGACAGACAGACAGACACAGCTAACAGCCGGTAACAGCTGTGGAAGGAATTTACCACTTTTACAAGCACATCTAAGAAACAACAAGTGAGAAAATACACAACTGTGCACATGCATACACACTCACACAGACATAAATATCACTTGCACTGACAGCAGAGGATTACTTTTTACTTCCTAATTGTAGCCAAAGTAGCACTTGGTGACAGTGTTGTGGAGACACAATCAAAGTAAGGACAACGCCACATGACCAGGTCACAAAATCACAACAAAACCTCAGCTAAACTATGTTGACTTTTAACCCTTCAAGGGGAGTTTCAACCTTAATATTCTTAAACTAAGCTAAAACCTCATCCAGTCTGTGCAATATTAGCCCATCAGTTAACAGTCTGCCATGGGCAGACAGAAAGCAAAAGCTGACTCTAGCTTGCACGCCTCCTTCTTTTTGCTTTAAACTAACCTTTTGTTTTTGGGTGTTAGGATAAATGAATTGGAAAAATGCATGCAGGTTATGTATTTACTCTTTGATCTGACAGCGAGGAAGGGAGTGCCACTGAATTTTTAAAGAGGTCCCCTGGAGGAGTTCTTGAGCAAACAAAGTGCATGCAGAAGAGACCAGAACCTCCAAAGCTGGAACTGTCGCTCATGCAGACTCAGCTGAGTCAATCTGGCTCGCTTCCTAGTGCTCATTTCCCGTATTTAGCCTTGAGGAAAGCAGAGAGAGACCACTGCCCAGCAGGCGCCTCCATGCCTAAGATGTTATCTCCTCTCACACAAACACGCACATGCACACCAATGTGTCCCTAACATGCAAGCAGCACAGGTTCCAAGGCGCATAGGCGTGATATAGATTTAAAAAAAAAAGAGATTGAACAGGCTTGGGATGCCCTTCATTCCTCCTTCTGACAGACATCAGTGTAGCTTTCATAAGTTGACTGTGCACTAAAATGTCCTTTTGAGTTCAGGGCCAAAAAAAACAAATCTGATCAACCAAACAGGGAGTATTTTGGGGGGCTTTTCCACCTTTAATAGACAGGACAGCTAGGTGAGAAAGGGGGGAGAGAGAGAAGGGGAAGAAATGCAGGAAATTGTCACAGGTCGGACTTGAATCCTGGACCTCTGTGTCGAGGCATCAGCCTTTAAGTATATGTGCGCCCACTGAGCAGCCCCAGCCACAAACAGGGAGTATTTTAACAGTAACTTTGCCATCATGTAAACATTTGTAGTGAGACAGTTTAGAGAGTGGAGTGTTTCACTTAACAGAGAAAAGAATAACTCATGAAGTGCTTTGTCATAGCTGAGCCTGACAGTACATACTACTATCCTGCTGTTGCGCATTTCCTTGATTGTTTAATTTTCCCTTCCTGACGCAATACAAAATGTTGGCACTGTTGATGCTTGCAGATGATGTTGATGACTGGAAAAAGCATAACTGAGGAATAAGCTGATAGCATCTGTAGAGTGTGACAGATTGTTTTAAAAGTCACATATTATGCTTTTCCGTGTTTTCCGTCATATCTACAATGTCATAATGTTGGATTTTCATGATAAACTTTGCCAAAACTTAAAGTAATGAGATAATCGTATTTTAGACAAATCCCTGCGAGCTAAAACTTTCAGATTTCTTACCATTCTGAACATTCCGTTTCAGTTTTTTTTTCTACTCTCGGCTATGTCTTCCGCAACTCTAAGCCGGACTTCTATGCTTGGTCATGTGCTCCAAGCATAGACAGTCTAAGAAATGGACAATGTGACCAGTGAAGTCTTTTAGAAGCACTTTTCCAGTGAGGGCTGAGCGTTAAAGATGGCATGTGACGTGAGCAACCTGTCTGAAAGCCAAGAGAAATCTCAACCATTCCAAACCTTGCATTGACATAGAGTGTAGGTATATGTTAAGAGATAACATTGGCACAGACTAATTATTGCTAACTAAAACACTAGTTAACATTAGCAATTAAACCTAAACAGCTAATGTAAGTCAAAACTGCCTGCGAGCTTATCCTGTACTATTCGGTAATTCCTCTATTATGCAACAGTAATTGCGTGGTTATGACACAATAGAAAGTCTATTTTAAAAAAAACTTCTGCTACAGAGCCATACCGTGATATACAAGGTAATGGGATCTTTTATATATTGGTTGTTTTTTTTAGAAATAAACAATGGACAAATAGAGTCTTAAACGCTTCAGATGTAAAGTTATGTGCTGTGAAAGGAATATGAATTCCCACTAAAATGAATGGCAGTCAATGGAATGCTAACAGTGGGTAAGTGCTAGGTAGCATCAAAATGGCAACATAGGAGCTACGCTTCCTACGAGGCTGGCTTATCCCCTGGCTCCAAGTATGCAGACTGACTTTGTTTTCTTTTTTTTCCTTTTTAAGAAGGTGGGAACATCATACAACATTGTGTGTGGTATGAAACTCTCAGCTGGCAGACTACACCCACTTATGTTGTGTGTAAAGTCGTATACATTTGCCAACACAGCCAGACTGGTCAGAAGACTCCAAAAATCCACAGTCACGTTCAGCACTTTAGGAAATAACATCTGTAATATTTCAACCACATGAAATGATGGAGGTTAAAATGATTAAGTCTGGATTTTTCAGAATTGAGCTGCATATGAGCATTGCCATAATTTCTGGTTAATGACGGTGTTCATGTCATTATAATTAAGTCTGTCTCTCTGCTACTGGACACCATGTATTAGACTCAATCAAACTGTTACCAATTTAGCTCAGGGCGTCGTGTGTGTCATCGGTCTTAATGTGTTACAATAGACATTTCACTGTTGTCACAGCTTTACAAATGAAATGTAAAGATTTTCCGTTGCCAAGTAACACAGTCGTCAACACACTATGTATTAGCTCTATTAGCTGCTAGGGTCTGACCACTAAGAGAATTACATTTCCACACACTCAGCACTGCAGCATATAAATATCTGACTCCTTATAGAAAAAAAAACACAAGAGAAATCATTCCCTCGAACTCCTCCACTTTCTCTCTCCTCCTGTCTTGCTTTCTCCATCCTTCTCCTTAAATGTTACCGTCTTGGGTTTCAACCTGGGGATTGCATTTAGCTCAGTTAGTGAGTTCGGTCAGCAGCAGTAGTGACTGAATGGCTGATCTTGTTGGATTTATTCTATTGCTGTCTGTATGTTTCAAGCGCCATCTTGAAATGTATACCTCTCCATCTTTCCATCTGCAGAAAGGATTTTTCCTCTGGAAATGTTGGAATGGCACTGTGGGGTTGGAAAAACAAACTAAAATTATTGTGTGTGACTGTATAATGTTATTGGTCTGGAGGGGATTTAGAGCGTTTCCGCTACCAAACGGTAGCTAACTGGGAAAGACAGGGCCACCAGGCCAGACACGCTGACGACAACGCACACCTAATCATGTCAACTGGTCAGAACATACACGGCTCACCCGTCAGGTGTCATGTTCCAGGACCTGGATTGTATCAGCAGGGGCTGTTCTTTTCCGTCACGGTCTCACAAGAATAAGGCAAAGACACAAAAGCTTGGGTTTAAAAGAAATCTAAGTATTTACAAATAGGAATCTATTTCCCAGACGTGTTTTCCGTAAAGAGGAGC
This sequence comes from Etheostoma spectabile, assembly GCF_008692095.1. Classification (NCBI taxonomy): domain Eukaryota; kingdom Metazoa; phylum Chordata; class Actinopteri; order Perciformes; family Percidae; genus Etheostoma; species Etheostoma spectabile. Next base: position 24,278,659 of record NC_045735.1, on the reverse strand, counting down.
AGTTTGAGCATTGGGAATGGTTCTGAGTCATCCTCCCCTTTTCCATGGAAGCAATGTGCAGAGAGGAAAGAGCAGGCGAGCGGGAAGAACATGTTTTTCTGGGTTAGGAGCAACCATTGGCACTATTCTAACTTCAGGAGAGGATTCGGTTTCAAACACCAAAAGTGATAAATAGAATATGAAAAAGTGCTTATCATACTTCCCCATTAGGGCATTCAAGGACTACATGCTGTGATTCTATGATTTGCTTAGGAACAATGCTGTATACTTGATTTTCTTTTAATCTTAGACAAACACACATATCAATCAGCCTGTGCTAACAACTCAAGCTCTACCACCATCACTGTGACAAAATAATACATTTAGAGCACTTCTGTAAATCTTAAACCTGACACATTATGAGAAATATCACTAAAATAAAAGAAATGTGATTTTTTTTCTTGCCATATTACCAGAAATGTGATCAAATCAATTGGAGAAAAACAAATTCAAAGTTGATTAAGTGTGTCTAACCAATGTAACATTATATTCAACTTTATTGTCATTGCACATGTAACAAGTATTGTACATAGCAACAAAATATAGTTAGTGTCTAACCAGAAGTGCTTAACAGGGATTAAATAACATGGATTACAGTATAATTAAATAATATATGCTACAGTATATACAAAGTGCAAGGTATAAATTATATATAAGTATGTAGATATGTGTCTATATTAGTGTTTTTTATGTCCCTATTTGATCTGTAGCTCAACTCACCTGTCTACCATCCTGGCCCACGTTGGTCTGGCCTCTCACCACTGTCCTGATGTTGTCATCCAGGCGCCTATCATATGCGACACAAAAAAAGACTTAGTCAGATTGAGAATAAAATACAAACAAAAACAAGAAATGTGTTATTAAGTCAATAACACAAACTCACCGGATCTTCAGACGAATCTTGTTAACCACATCGTCAATATTAGCCAAAGACTGAGAGGAAATACAAAGACATGAAATCAGGAAAACATGAAACAGCCGTACATACAGAGGAGAATGGTTCGATTACCCAATCACACATAAGTACTCTTTTCTATCAGTTATACCCGTTCTTTAATCCTTCTGGTACATTACCCTGCTGTTTACTGTGTTGTGTTGACCCTATATTTTACACAAAACAAGACACCTCTGTACAAAAATTCATGCTTTGTAGCATTTAATGTGCCTAAACAAACTGATTACTTTGCTACAATATGTATACAATATACATATGTTCTATTATAATGCAGGGCATATGTAGCCCCTCACCTTAAATTATTACACACAAAACCCAATGAAGTGAAAATGCATCCATCCCAGTAGGAACCCCTCTAGTGTATGAGCACACACTACAGGGTAACAGTGACCCCTAATGGAGATGGAGTATACACATAGACATGTGTACTGTATAACACAAACATTTAGCATTTGAAATACTCTCAAAAACACATAGTACATACACACTCACAGACATGCTAATTAATACAACATATGAACTTCAGGTGTTAAATTAATTTTCCTTAGCTATAATATCTGAATCGCTCCACTTTTAGGGTCCTGGTATTGTGCATGCAGGCTCACTGTCACACTTAATCGGACACCTGAATGGAACACAGCCAATATTAATGTTACAGTACAAGTAACACCTGTACTTTTCCTTCTGTCACTGTCCTAATATGTGTATGTAAAGCACAAATTATTCCCAACTAAACAAAGACTACCACTGTAACAGTCACTATCGGCTGGATCACAATACAGTGGCTTGCATAAGTTTACACACCCATGATAAAGTTTACTAAAAAGAGGAATAAAACATGTTTTGGAAATTTATCATAATGCCTTCATTAAAAAAAATAGGAAAAATTCAACCTTTAAAAAGGACACCAACTTTCTTTATGAATGAATAATGTATCGTAAA
>NC_045735.1:24276605-24276713 GCF_008692095.1 Etheostoma spectabile | reverse complement strand
TTCTTCCTTAAAATACAGGGGGCATACGTAAGAACACCCCTATGTTAAATTCCCATAGAGGCAGGCAGATCTTTATTTTTAAAGGCCAGTGATTTCATGGATCCAGGA
>NC_045735.1:24271720-24276595 GCF_008692095.1 Etheostoma spectabile | reverse complement strand
CCTGATAAAGTTCCCTTGGCCTTTGGAATTAAAATAGACCCATATCATCACATACCCTTCACCATACCTAGAGATTGGCATGGTTGTATTTCAGTTATCCTAATAGCTGGTTTGATTTGAATTGAGAGATGATCTTATGGAAAGTTCCCCATGCCAAGCGTATTTTTTTTCAATTAAGACATTAAGATCAATTTCCAAAAGATGGTTATGTATTCCTCTTTCAACTTTGGCATGGGTGTGTAAACTTACGCAAGCCACTGTAAAATGGAGAGCAGTATGCACATCAGTCTGGCTGCAGATGTTTGTCACTTCACTGTACCTGCTCGGTGGGAAACAGTGTGTTGATGTATTCCACAGCATTGAAGTCCGCTCTGTCCAGGGGGTCTTGGCTGGGGAACACCTAGTACACAAAAAACAAACGACGTTCAGTCAAAGTCATGACTGACAACTTCACACTGAATTGTTGTTGTTGATGGTGTGTTGGGGTGACTTTTACATGCAAACTGATAATACCTTGTAACGTTATTTAACGGTTTCCCTACATAACGTTAGTCAGTCATTACTGGCAACCTGCACATACACACACAAGCTGTAGAGTCGCGTTTATTGTAATGTTAGCTAACCTTGCTAATAATCACCGAAGAGTAACGTTAACGTTAAAAGGCAAAGACTGCTTCCTAAACTACATGTCACGCATTACTTCTAGCTGACATTGCCCCAATATATAAACAACCTGACAATGTTTGCCTAAGTCATTAACGCTATATAGGTAACGTTAGCGTTCGTGTTACAGCAGTGTCACATCTAGCTAGCCTGCTAACAGTTGGGTTGGCTGGGTTTAAATAGCCGCAATAGTAACAAGGTCAATCGGCTACCTGTTCGATGGCTAGTTGCACCTCTGGAGTTAAATGCAAAATAGCCTCCAAATCCTCAGCAAATTCAAATTCTTCCTCCTCCATCATTGTCAAAACAAAACCAAAGACTTCTCCGGCATACCACTTCCTGGTGAGGAGGGTTCTGGGATACCTGATGACGTTGTGTAAATGTATAAACGGTGCTTTCAGGGCCAGTTGAAATCAGGGATTACTTCTGAGCGACGGATTACCATTGCCCGCGAACATCTCTCGCTTCCTATTCCTATTCCTATTCCTATTCCTCTTCCTCTTCCTCTTCCTTATCCTCTCGCATACCTTTATTGCATGATATTGGTTGCAAATTCAATCTCATTTCTCCCTTTTTTGAAAGTACACATGAATGATCTAACAAAGTGGTAAATCCGACGAACATATGGGTTAAATCTAGGTAGTGGTTTCCAAGATGTGACAATTAGGGGTAAGTAAGTCAATAAGTGATGAGTCTTTTTAATTTGAATATGTTTGTAGCATATAGTTGCCTGACATTCAAAGTTTTAACATCTGTTTCCTATGTTTCTATGTTTCACATGTTTGTTCAATTAATACATACTTTTTACTTCTGCCACAACAGCAGAAATTACAAAACTAGGCCTACTCATTTTGTTTTGCATCAAAGGAACTTGTATACAGGGTAGAAGCATAGGAACCATTTATGTACAGATGGAGCAAGAGCTGTTCAAGTTTGGCATCAGACTCCCAGGGTGAGTGTGTGGTTCAGTGTTATAAGAGTAGTAGTTTTTTTTTTTTTTTTTAAGTTTTATTGAAAACAATCATACACAAAAATACATGCTTTCAACATTTTGGGTCTTCTCAGCTTTCTAATTTGCAACTAAACTGAAAGACTAACATACAGCTTATACTGAGAAAGGCAAATAGCATTGTGGGGAATCAGAAGCACCCCCTTGCCTCCTCACTTGAACTGGGTCCGTGTACGTTTTGATCGTTTGTTTTTTTGTTTGAACCACAAAACGAAATAACGAGAAAACCACCGTTTTTCGTTTGTCGTTTCAAACCAAAAACAAAGAGACGGTAAAAAGAGAGCCGTTCTTCCGTTTTGGTTTCTGAAGTCAAAAAACGAAAAACGAGTAAACCAATTTCAAATAACGGACCGTTTTTTGTTTTTTGAAATTCTTATTTTCATTTCTCCGTTTGAAGATCTACATTACAAAAGACAGGTGGGCCGGAAGTAATAGTAAATATAGCCTATAAAAATAAAGCCAAGCTTTATAACGGGTAAATTGTGCTGCACTAACGTTATACCAGAGTAACGTTAGAAGAAAAAAAAATCAATCAATAAATAGGCTGATATGAACCTGGACCCAAAGAAAAATGTTAGCAACAGTGTGTTATTATGTTATTTAATATCGACCTATCCACGTGCACATCACCAGCCCCGTTTAATGAGCGCATTGTTTGGTTCAATACAGCTGTAATAGAGGTAACCTGAACTTGTGTGTGCGAGTTGGTACTGCTAGCGCTATATTAAATAATTAATGTATCTTTATTGTGGTTTCCACGTAATGGACCATCAGGGCAGTTCAAAACGATTACAAAACAGACCATAGGTTTCGCACCATGCCTGCTGTGTGCAAACTGCTGTCTATGGGAGATGAAAGAGAAATTAAGTTTTATGTTCAGTAACTTTGGAAAGCTAAACATTTTCCATGTTTTCATTATAACTGCTTTCACAAATCACGTTTCTTTGCCCTGCTGCTTAGTCAATAGCCTACTCACCAAAATGACTCTTTCTCGTCATAATGTTTGCTGATTTCCATGTGTGCTATTATACTGCGTGAACTGTTTAGGAGTTACTGTGACCACTCACAATTTAAAAACATGTCTCACATATAGACCTACAGTCCATGGGGGGGTGTGGCTCTATGTGTTGTATAGACAACAAGCAAGTGAACAAATCTAAACATTTTAAAAATAAATTGATTCATTTATTATTTGCTAAAATAACATAGATTAACACAAAGGGACATTTCAACTAAACTTAACTATTCTGCAGTGAACATAATAGAAAAAATTTGAACAAGTTAATAATTTATTATTTGCCTAAAAGACATCCCCACGATGGTCAGCAACAGATGAACATAACTCATTTAACAGGCCCCCCAACAACAACCCTCTTAAAATAAAACTACACACACTCCTGACTACATCAGCCAAATTCCCACGCCAAGTTTTGTCGCTTTAGAGAGGAGCAATAGAAAGCATCCTGACTGGAAACATCCCAAACTGGCATGGGATGTGCACGGCCCAGGACCAGGACCATGACCAGGACCTGAGGGCTCTACAGCGGGAGGTTAAAACTGCTCAGAGGATCATTGGTACCCATCTCCCCAGCTTCAGTGATATCAGGGAGTGAGGTGCATACGCAGAGCCCAAAGGATCCTAAAGGACAGTACCCCCCCAGCCACAGCCTGATCACCATGCTGCCTTCTGGGAAGGGATATGGAGGTTTCTGCTGCCGCACCACCAGACTGCAGAGCAGCTTTTCTTCCAAAGCTCTCAGACTCTCACATTCTAATTCATCCCCAGCACTGCTCCACTAGTTAGAGTTTATTTCTGTTTACCATTTTTATAATTGCTTCTACAGTATATTAACTTATATTTTCTGCTATGAGAGAAGGGAGTTACCAACTCAATTTATACTTCATACTATATAACCTGTTATATTGTGACAAAATAAATCTACCCACCTACCTTAAAGAAGAATAAAATGAATGTTTTGGAAAAGCCAAGTCAAAAGTTCTGACCTTAAAATGATTGAAATGTGGTGGAAGGAGAAGCAAGCAGCTCATGTGAGAACCCCAGATGGCCTACATCAGGACATTTCTGATGGAGTTTGTTGTCTGAGCTGCAAGAGCTGATAGCAGTGTTAGAATCAGGTTAAAACAGAAGGGCATGCAGGTTTAACTCTGGGATTGGGGTGAATAATGATGATGATGATGATGAGGGTGATAGCTAGGTTACAAATAAAATCAAAAACCAAATGAAGTGAACAACAATAAATACATCTGTATCAGTAATCTTGATTTAAAACAGTTCCCAAAGGCACATTACAGTCAGTCATTTAAAGACTGCCATCTGCTGGTTGAAAGGGGGAACAGTTTGGTCCGTTGTGGGGAAACCACATTAAATATGAACTTAATTATTTAATATAGCGCTAGCAGTACCAACTCTGCACACACAAGTTCTCAGGTTACCCTCTATTACCAACTGTATTGAACCAAACCATGCGCTCATTAAACGGGGCTGGTGATGTGCACGTGGATAGGCTCGATATTAAATAACTATAATAAACTACTGTTGCTAACATTTTTCTTTGGGTCCAGGTTCATATCAGCCTATTTATTGATTGATTTTTTTCTTCTAACGTTACTCTGGTATAACGTTAGTGCAGCACAATTTACCCGTTATAAAAGCTGGCTTTTATTTTTAGGCTTATTTACTATTACTTCCGGCCCACCTGTCTTTCTTGTAATGTAGATCTTCAAACGGAGAAATGAAATAAGAAAATTTCAAAAACAAAAAACGGTCCGTTATTTGAAATTGGTTTACTCGTTTTTCGTTTTTTGACTTCAGAAACCAAAACGGAAGAACGCTCTCTTTTTACCGTCTCTTTGTTTTTGGTTTGAAACGACAAACGAAAAACGGTGGTTTTCTCGTTATTTCGTTTTGTGGTTCAAACAAAAAAACAAACGATCAAAACGTACACGGACCGAACTGCTACCCTCAGGGCAACGATACTGTGCTCCAATGTTTACAAAAAACAGATCCAAGCTCTCCTTTTTTCCACAGGCCATCAAACTCCTTAATAATGAATGTTCTATACGAAAATAAGTAGATTTGGTTTATTTATTTTTTTTATTTCCCTTTCTCCAAGCTGGTCTGGAACCCCATCCCCTCCCCTCCCCCATAGTGCTTTGGTCTATGTTATGAGTGGCAATGTATA
>NC_045735.1:24262448-24271710 GCF_008692095.1 Etheostoma spectabile | reverse complement strand
TTTCTCTTCTTCCTTGTCTTGTCTGTCCTAACGTTGTCTTAAATACCATGTGATGGGATTTTACTGCAACATAATTTCCCCATGGGGACAATAAACATGAACAAACAGCTTGTATTTCTTCTGTTGGTGTTTGTAGAAGGTGCCTTCCCTCTGGCCTCCCAGGATCAAGCTCTCCAACAGATCAGTTAACAATAGGAACTCATTAGGAGCATGTGGAGACATCAAAATGCCACATAATTTCTCCTGACTGCCTTATTGAATGTATGTATTCAAATAAACTTTCATATGAAACTCCACAAAATAGAGATAGATAAAGTGCACTTAGAAAACATGCACTTTTCACTTTTTATTCCACCTCCATCTGTTTAAGCCCTGTGTGAGCTGAGGTGATGAAAATCTATTCTTAGCATACTTTAATTAAATTTTACACAACCTAACACCTCTTCCCACATTATCTGCCAACAAATCTCCTCATAGCTGTGCTCTGATCCTAATACACGGGGCATTCTGACCTGTAACGTGATTCCATTGGCAAACAGTTTTATTTATGTAGTGCCTTTCAAGAAACCCAAGGACACTTTACATACTTAGAGGTTATAGGCTGTGGTAAGCATGTTGTATTTCAGGAGGTTTAAAAAAAAAAATATGTCCAGAGATGTAGCATTTTGGATATCTGCAGGGAGGGATGGGGCTGCAACACTAAGTAAGAATCAGCAGTGCCCCCTGCTGTTAAAAGAAGCAACACACAAACACACATGTTCCTATAAGCCCCAGCTTCCAAGCATTACACTGTTGTGTTTTATTCCAAAGAGAGACATATAAACCCTAAAGAGAGCTTTTAGAATAGCTTTCTTAAAGGACTAGACAGAGGATGAGAACAAGACATGGCAAGACAGATGATAGAGAGGAGTGGAGAAAAGCAACAGAGTGGTGAAAAAGAGAAGAGGATGAAGAGTGAGGCGAGTAGAGAATAAAGTATCAGGGAACGAGGGGGGGGGGTTTGAGGAGAGAAAAAAAAGACAGAAAAGAGAAGAAGACAGAAAGGGCGGTATCAGGTTTAACTACATATTATTTACAGGGATGAAAATCAATAGGGTCGAGAGAAGAAGAAAAAGGAGATGGAGAAGAAGATGTGATAAGATCTAACCTAACTGGTCCTCACAGACATAGAAATAAGGAAGCACGTAAAGCTCGTAAAGGCTTTTGATAAAGGCTTTTAATAAAAATAAAAATAATCTAAAATAAGTGTTTCTCTGACATTTTCAAATGATGCACTAAATTGTAACAGAGGATACGAGTGTAAAAGAATAGGTGAAAGAAAAACAATGAGAGAAAGAGGGCAGGAAGAGTAAAGAGACAGAGCTGCTGTCAGATGGCCGATATAAATGTGTGTGTGTGTGTGTGTGTGTGTGTGTGCGCACGTTTCTGTAGTGTGGTAGATGTAATACATTTTATGACAACTGTGATATGAAAATGGGATTTATTTTATGAGTTGAACATGTGTTTTTATATAAAATCTTAATCTGCAAAATAACTAGTAATTTAAACAGCAGTGGAGTAAAACGAGCAATGTCTTTCACTGAATTGTAGTGGGGTAGTAGTGTAGAAGAAGCAGAACATGGAAAAGTAGTTCCTTTTTTTCCACCACATTCAGAGCCCAATTGAGAAAAGCTGGGTAGTCAGAATGAGCAGATAACCACAGTCATGATAGCACTTAATTAGCCAGGCGGTTTCTGATAGCTTGTGGAAAGCCATTTATTGCTAATGGTCAAGCTGACTATGCTGAACGGTTGATGCTTTACAGCCCCTCTTTTTTGTTTTTAGAGACTTCAAGTCAAGGAAAAGCAAGTGGTTAAGCAAAGCGAGGCATACTTGAGTCTCTGGAGAGGAAAAGAAAGGCAGATGAGATTAGTGAATGTCAGGATGAAGTCATCACAAAGTCTCGGGCTTATCTGTAGTGATGATGTCTTTCAGGGTCGGGAAGAGGTCAAGATTTAGAGGATTTATGAGAACAGCTGTTTCAATCTAATGTCAAGTTTGACCTAAAATTATGTTTTGAACTACTTTACAAGCATCACTACCTCCACACAGTTCATTTCAACATACCAATATGTAAAACTCCACTTACTGTACCACCACCTTTTAAAGAGGCCTTCTTCCAAAAAGCATTTCTCACAAAAATCAGCTGCTTTTGGCATCATTTTAAATTGGAAAAGCAATGAAGATTTGCAAGGTGGATGCAGCAGTCATGGAGTGTGGTCCAGGAGTTTAACTACTCCTGGAAGGAAAGGAGAGAGCGATGTAAGCAGAACCAAATTTCCCTCAACATCCAGTCCAAGATGTTCTGCTTGAAGTGATTTTCAAAGTTTTCAAAAGTTGTTTGTGCATTGAATGATTTTTTTCATTGTCGTTGTTTTTTAAAACACAGTAAAAGCATGCTGACTACATGTGTAATGTGGGGGACTAATGCATGTTTAACATAGTCCTCAAGGCAACAAAAGGGATCGCACATCTCACCCCTTGAGAACACATAAGGTGCTAGTCTCACAGAGCTTTCCATGACTCTCTGGCAGCTGTAACCAGCTACACAATCTGTGTCCTTGGGTGAGCCTCTCAGTGTCTTACTGAGTCATCCTAACTGAAGAAGACCAAAACCTGCTTCTAACAGAAAGTTACTGTGTATTAGCAAGTACAGAAGAGTTTTTAGCTACATTAATTTAGCTTCTCTAATCCTAACCTGACCAAAGTTGTGTGTCAACATATACAGCAAAGCAACATCCTGATGAAGTGAACCTCAGCCATGTTCTGTTTTTTGTGATTTGTCAAATCTTTCATTGGTTTGAATCTCCCAAACTCTCCAGGTTTTGCCTCGCAATGCCAAAGTCAACATGTGCAAGGAATGTGGTATCACAGAAATGGCTTGAAGAAGCTAACTGAGTCAGTGGCAAATGCCAAAGTGTGGGGATTTTCAGTAAATTAGACAACCTCTCTAAAAAGATTGAGAACAAATTGGCTAAGATCTCTGACTGGCTCGGGGTATATTACCCCTGTGACATTGAGGTAACATTGCATGGATATAAAAAAAATGTGCACCTTCTCAAGGTCTGTGCATTCACTTGCCTCAAGGGACAACCATGTTAGGGACATGAAACATGCTATTTGCACAGACCTGTAAGATGCAACCCTAGAGTAATAAACATGCATGTTGGACATTCATGTTTAGGATCTGCGTAAGTGTTCATAGAGTTTAACGGAATGGATACTTTGGATCATGACTGATGAAAGTCAGATCAGATGATTGTAACAGCTGGTCCGGCCTCTTCAAGATGATCACAATGCAAAAAGAACAATACACGAAAGAGTGGAAAACGGCACGAAACAAGGAATCCGTGACCAATCCACAATATCACTGAAGAGCTAACTGCTGCGGAGAAAAACTCACGAGGCAGAGATTCAAGGCTGGCAGAACTAGATGCTTTGCACTCGAGCCAGCCTGCAGGCAGCATCCACACAGCTTTCCGATCAAGCTTGAAAACTGATCAACCGAAAATGCCGATCTTGCCAATGAGCTCTTTCTTTTCTCACATGGCCTCCACTACTCATCTAGAAATGCTGTCCCTGCTATCATAAAAGACATTCAGTTAATTTAATAAAGGATGAGGTTGAGGTAAAGTTATGGGGAAATAAAAATGCATTAGAAAACTTGTATATTCATTGCCGTGAGGCACAAATGAAAAACTCATTTTCTGTTATTTAACAACTTTTATGATAATTGAGCAGCGAACATTTGCGATATCACAACAGCCCTCGTATGCTTCCTGCTTAAGTAAGATTAAGCTAAGCTCAATGCCGTCTTGAAATAGAACATCCCACCGTTAGTCCTTTGTGGTGCAGTACCTACATGCTCTTTGTGACAGTAAGCATAATAGGAGCATGGTGTTTTGACTCTCCCTTAATCAGTGAAAATTAACATGCAGATTTACATGTCAAGGTTAAATTTAATATGAAGAATTATTTTGCCAAGATTATCTGTCATGGTGGATTTAGAGCCGCATTTGTCTTAAAGCTGATGAGGAACAGAATGATGGTTAATTTTAACTTTTAAATGAATCCAGCTCCAGGGATCTAGTGTTGTAATTGTCACTAAAAATTCAAAATGATTGCATTCATTTATTTACAGATACGGGGGGGATGACTCCCTTTGTGAAACAAATGATTGAATCACTTGTGTAAATTGTGGGTTTAACGAGAACATGGGGATGACAATGTTTTGGCTCACAACTACAGATGGATTTAGCACTTTAATTTTGATAACGTTTGGTGACAGAGTCAAAATTAACAGTTTCTTTTTCACAATTTACAAAAAAAATTCACCCTCCTAGCACAATGCTAACAACATCATGGAAATGAATAAAAGCAGTACGCAATCTGCCTTGCTAGGGGCAAAGTTACCATGCTGGTTTAGGATGCTATAGCACATTGGTTGACAGCAGGATCTCTTAATCCTGCGTTTGTGCAGCCTGTCCTCACCCAGAAAATAACTGTATGGGTAGATTATGCAAGCAGCTCATAACGACCCACAATCACGTTTCTTGTAAGTCAGTGACCTCTCATGGCTGTAGTAATTATCGTGGGAGCAAACAGGGAAATGAGGTGACAGAGAGCGCCAAATTCTGCCTAAGGAGATTGGGTTGGTGGTTGGGTCAAAGAAACCTTGGACCTTTACTCAGGAGACCAGGGTCAGTGTCCTATGTCAAACACAAAGTCAACTGTCATTTTGAAAATGGCCGAGTTTTATGGACCTTAGTACGTGACGTCACGTCAGATTATGCCCTAAATTGTAAGACAATTCTTGATTATTTTTTTTGTGATCAAATTTTACATTTGTTTTTTACAGATTTATGAAATAAACAGTGACAAACAATTACAAACAATACACTGAGACGAAGAACCCCCAAAAAAGGGCCAATAAAAAATAACAAAAATAAAAATTTATAATATATACACAGAGGAAAGATGGGTGGAGGGAGACAAAACACATGCAGAAACAGACACACACAAAACACATTCATAAACAGACACACACGCAGACAGACACAAGACAAGGGAAGTGCGCAAGTTAGAGGTGTCCTCACAGAGACAGTGATGCACCGCCATGTGTCCAGAGTCCTCCCCGGGGCACCATTAATCCGCGCCATGGAGAGTTCCAGATAAACTACATCTAAATAGGAAAGGGTCCATGAGTGGCTAGACAGGCCGTGTGGTGGTTTCCACTGGGTTAGCCAGTCCTTGATTATTATGATTATTATAACTTTCATGTATTAAGGGAGGGCCATTGAGAGCAAGCACTCTTCTCCAATGATTCCCTAATTACATATCAAATAAAAGGAGGCAAAAACAATCTAAAACATTACAGTACAAATAAGCAATATGCTCATAAAACAATACCCAAATGGCGTTATGTAAATAAAAGAAAAACAGGTGAGAATCACTGGTAAAATAATAATAATAGGGCTATTAAAAACTGGAGCAGTCCATACGTAACACATTTTCAAGCATCATCTTGAAGGTCCCAATGGAAACAAGTTGTTCTAATTTGAGAGAATCCTGAAGCCAGTTCCATCTGTCAGGAGCTTAAAAAAGTTAAAAGCACTCCTGCGTAATTTACAATTGATGCGTGGCGTGATATGTCTAATGTGTGTCTTTGAGCATGTCTGATGTGCTTTGTTAGTGAAATTTAGCAGCAAAGACACATAAAGGGGAATCCTGCCACAGAAAAAGTAAATAAACATTAAACAATGACGCTCTCTCTGAGCGCCAGCCCATTTTTTGATCCAAAATAAAATGATGGGTGAGAGACCCATCACCAGTAATAAAACGCAGAATGCTGTGATATGCCGCATCAAGCGGCTTCAATATGGCAGATGAACATGCATGTAAAGATTGTCCACAGTAAAAATCAAAAACAAAAAAAACTATTTTTGTTGGTGCCTAAACATAAGTAGTTCCTTTTCACAATGTCAACTACGTGTAACTGCGGCGGTAATGTAAAATAAAATGGTAACAGGATGACGGGAACATGATTGAACCGTCACTGTGCGACAGTGATAAAAACGGTCGTATATGTTTTGGGAGTCTTTGGAAATCAACCTATAATGTTGCCTGGGTATAAAAATGTGTTGATTTGTGCTAAAGTGGTCAAGTTGCATGCATCATTCACACATTATTATTAAAGAACTCTGTCCAAAATGTTAATTTTCAAATGTTGCAGACTAAAACTGATTTGAAAAATCGTGGCCTGTACTACGGCACGTCTCTCTGACATCCAACAGGCCAATATCATACTTGGCCTAAAACTTTGCATCTCTATGTACTTGTATAGCGTGTGCGCCTCAAGAGTGTCCACATGTATTTCAGCAATGCAGCAAGAAAAAAAAAAATCTAAACGCTAAAGATCCAAATGAACATCTTCCTCTTGTGGGTTTGTGTGCACTGATTTTTGTGTATACATTTGTTCTCATGCACACGTCTTTAAACACATGCTTGTGTATGCATATGGCACATGCGAGTGTGTTCTGGTGTGTGTGAGTGCATGTGTAGTGACAGATGGTTCATTTAATAACCTTGCTTGCATAGTTGCCTGTGGAGTTGGCATGCACGAGATGTTGGCAGTGACCTTGATTTTTTTATGACCACACAGATAACAACCTGTTACATCCAGGAAGCTTTATTGGGTCTGAATGCGTGTTTGTAGCCTAACCACGAATTGAAGGCCACACAGTTCAATATCTCTTCTTACTTTGTTAAAGCTTTTTTCAAGCACATAGCCACCTGGAAAAAATATAACAGATACACTAGTGGGAGTAAATGTGTCAGGCTAAATATCCTTAAAACAGGGGTAAACATAACTTTAAGGGCAATCTTGAAAATGTTGCATATTTTGGGAAAGATGCTTATTTGCTTTCTTGTGAAGATCGACACCATTCTCCTATCTGTTTATTTAAGCTACAGCCAGCTGCCGGTTAGCTTAGCTTTGGATGAAGAAGACTGAAAAAAGCTGGTAACTTGCTGGCTACCTGGTGTTTGTTTCAAAATTAACAAAGTACAACTGCCAGCACTTCCACACCGCACAAACTAAAATGTTATATACCGTTCGTTTAATCTCTACAAATACCAAAGTGTACGAAATATGTAGGGGACTCCAGGAAGTTAGTGCGCCATGCCCAGAACGGTCAGCTGTTTTACGTATCAAACAAATGAGGTACAACGTGTTAGTTAGTGAGCTAAGGTGCTTCTAGTCCTTATTCCAAAATCTAACCAGCTCTTGCTATAGCTTCATATTTACCTTACAGATAAGAGTGGTTTCAATATTCTCATTTAACTCTTGGTAAGAACCCAAATAAAAACATTTTACAAAATGTCAAATTTTTCCTACGCGATCTATAGTTTGTAGGATTACACAAACAAAACAACTGATCTGAACTTCTGTCTTTGTCACTTGAAAATTTTACCTGGCAAGTTTGTAAAACTAGAAGAGACATTAAAATAGAAAACAATGTATGAAATAAGTATACATATATACTTATTAATATATACTTATTTATTACTTCAAATAAATCCATGAAACCCTCAACAGAGCCATAAGAAAGAACAGATATATGAATTTAATAACACTGCATCAAATTTGACATGTCCCTCAGAAAGTGCAGTTTTAACAGCGAAGAGAAGGCCTCTCCACAACCTAGTGTAACAATACAGTTAAAGGGGAATACAATCCAATTCTTGTCAAAGCGTGGTACAAAACGAGTTTCAGAATTCAAGTGAAAACTATTAATTATGAGCATTCTATCACATTCAGAATAGATACAAATCCTTCTAACATAAGAAAAACTATTTTTGTGTCATTAAAATAAATCCTTTAAGGATTTTCTTTCCCCCCCTTTCTCGCTCCTCCATCTGTCTGTATTTGTTTGCAAATTTACATTTCTCCCTTATTTGTTTCATTTACTTTCTTTTTGTTCTATTTCATATAATTGAGCTGAGAAGTGCCATGATAAACCAGAGAATTATCGTGCGTGGGAGAGTTTGCGTGCATGCATGCAGGTGTGGGTGCAAATGACCGTGAAGGGGTGTGTGTATGATCAAGTGCGGGTTCACACTTCCGTGTTAGGAGCATGTGTGCATGAGAGTGTCCGTGTGGGTATCTGTTCCCTTTGTGGCAGGATGTGCAGGACCAATCAGAGCACAAAGATCCCGTAGTGGCAATAGTAACGCATGATGTTAGAGTACAGTAATGCCTCTATCCATCTCAATCTCTTTCTCTCTCTTTCTCTCTCAATCTTGATTTCAGTGTATGTCAGTGAACTATACAGGGTAATTACATGCATGACTCTGTTCCTCTCTTTCACTCTCTTATCACTCCCTGGATGTTTCTTTCTGTTCTTTTTTTTTTGTTCCAACTGTTTCCCGTTCCATGCCTCTCTCAGGGTATTTTTGAGTGAGAGTGATGGCTTTGTGCTGATGTTCCTTTCATGGCATCGAGGCGGAGAACTTAGAAAAATAAGGAGATGATGCAGAGGAGAGAAAATGAATCACATGTGGAGGAATAGAGGCCAGAAAAGGAGGAAACAAGAAAGAAATTGAAGAGGGAGGTTAAAAGAAAACAGGATGTCACCGATTTTTCATCAGAACATCTGAATTTAAAAAAAGAATAAAAAAAGACTTCATCTAATTTTTAGCTTGTGGCTGATGGCATTGGCACATTGCACTTGAATGCTGCTCAGGGCTCGATCTTTCTTAATTTAACCTAGTCTATGTATGCAGTGTACTCATAGAGAAGACACCAAATTTATCCCCCGCATTTCTTGCTTTGAGAGGCATTTGTCCATGTTAAAACATTAGTTGGATTGCTCTTGACCCTGAAGAAAAATACTTTTTTAGAATCCTAGAGGAGCCAATTTATAGGTCACTGTGCTTATACTTATACGTATACTGTTCTTGCCAACATTGCACATAAGGTTTGTTAAAGCATAACCCTCGCCCCAAATGCTACCTAGGGTGTTTTTGTATATGTAACCCAGTCAAACTTTAGTTTAAAAGCATAATTAGGACATAAGTGCCACTTTTAAGATTTACCTTTTTTTTTCGTTCTCGGTCAAATGGCCATTTGAGGGAGAGCTAGGGGCACTTCTATGATCACATTTAAACAGCTATTTTTGCGGAACGGCTGCGTTCCAACTCTGTCCCAGCTCCGGCGATCCGC
>NC_045735.1:24262326-24262438 GCF_008692095.1 Etheostoma spectabile | reverse complement strand
AGCAGATACGCAGAGCTTCTACTTTTGCCGAATGGCAGAAAGCTCCGCAGCAATTCAGCACAGGGCAGGCAGGGCAATTTCTAAATCAAATACACCGTGCTCACGGCGGATC
>NC_045735.1:24255855-24262316 GCF_008692095.1 Etheostoma spectabile | reverse complement strand
TTTCCCTGCACTACACCTTGAAAATGTCATAAAGCCAAGTCAACAGCTCAGAGGTTTTGTGGTTCTGTTTATAGAAACTACATCCTGATGTATCGATCATACGTGAATCTGTCATGGCCGCAGATGTTCCGCAACAAATCCAGACTTGGTGAGTATTGATGGACGGCGGAGCACGGAGCCGATACGCAGCGGAGCCGATCCAGCCGTCGTTTTGCAGTTAGTGGAAATCCAGGGTAAGAAGGTTTGACACAACATGAAACTTTGCTCAAAGTATCACACGGGGCTCTACGCATGAACTAGAACATTTAGAACATTGATTGTGTACACAGATTTTACTAAAAAGAAAGGTTTTTACAACTCACTTAGCTGTTGGATTTTCTGCTCGCCACCATCTTGCCAGTCAAAATGAGTCAATCTCCGAATGCAACGTAACAGGGAAGAGAGCAAAGTTGGAAAGCTCCTAAAGCTTAGTGCCATATTGATGCACAGATAATTTGTTGTTTTGTTGTTAGTGAAAATAAATATTGACCTCCTATGGAGTCCATTCATTCGCATTCGGAGATCGACACGTTTTCGTTCGACAGCTAAGTGAGAAAACTTTTCTTTTTAGTAAACTCTGTGTAGACAAACAATGTTCTCAATGCTCGAGTTCACGTTTCGAGCCCTTGGTGATACTTCGAGCAAAGTTTCATGTTGTGCCGAGGCCTTCTTAGTGTTTTAAAAATAGAAATTTTAGAAGTCATAGAAGTTCCCCTAGCACTCCCATTCAAAAGGCCATTTCATCCAAAACAAAAATATGGTGAATCTTAAAAGTGGCGCTTCCATCCTAATTGTGCTTTTAAACGAAGATTTGACTCGGGTATATTCACAAAAAGACCCTAGGTTGCATTTTGGCGAGAGTTATGCTTTAAAATACTATAGATGATGAGGGTAATGCTTCTTCTCTCTCTCTTCTCTTCTCTTCTCTTCTCTTCTCTTCTCATCTCTTCTCTTCTCAGATGTAATCAGTACCTGCTAACGCTGTGATTACCCCTAAATATTGACGAGTACATTACAGCGGTGTAATTAGTTCACTGGACTCATCCATTTCTATTGGCAGATAAATGTGCCCTCAAGCTGTTGCATTGACACACAGGCAAACACAATTCATTAGACCGGATTTCTGGGATCTGCTGGAATCAATGACAAATGAGCTGAATGGGAATTCTGGCAAGTTTAAATCACTTATACATGTTTTCAAATATCACTACTGTTAAACTATTGAACAGTGCCCACTGTACCTTGTCCTGGACAATCCATTTCTCCTTGTTCTGTACCATAATGACGTGATAAAGAATGTGATATTCTGCTGTTTTACTCCGTCCAAACATACCTTTCTGAAAGCCATTATATGGTGCAATTAATTGTATATAAACTCATCAACTCAGACTAAAATTAAGTACCTGCACAAAGCAAATTTTGGTGTGCCTTACATTCAGTTAGTGCTTTCTATTTGCACATACTGAGCTCTTGATTTACTTAGTCAACAGATTCTTTTATAATCAGTTTCTGACTGTCTTCCAATATGTTAAATAGAAAAGAAGTGAAGGTTTTAGCCAAAGCCTATCAATTTGCAATAAGACAGACCAGACATAAGCCAGACCACTGAGTCTTTACAGAGTCCTGCATCAGGTCTGGTACCCACAGTTACCAGATGGGCAATCGGAAAAAGGCGCTTGTAATGGGAAATTAATGTTTAAATTATTTATGGGTATGGGTAGATGCATGTAGGTTGCAGGGGAAATAAACAGGAGGGAGGAAAACAAAAAGTTAAATCATGTCCAGCATTACGTCTTCGCCAGCATAATGTTAGCAATCCTGGCAAACTGCAAAGGTTGGCTGCTATACTCACAGTTTAATCTTTTCCGGGTGCTTATTTGGTTGCATGTGTGAAGATATGAATAATACGTATGTATACCCACTATCTGCAAAATTAGAGACTGTAAACGCAACATACATACCAGTTGCTGTATGAGAACTACAGATTCCATGGACTGAAAAGGAAAGAAAGTTACATATTCTACAAACAGTTGAAATTAATGTCACCCACTTTTGACGGCCTGAAAGGCATTAAAAGTCATCTTTACGTAGATTTTACACAGGATGAAAAATGCAAAGTCTTTTAATATAAACATGGGTCAGGAATAAGAGGAGAGAAGAAATTGGATTGACATGCAACAAAGGTACCTGGACTGAGAACTTCACCAGGGTGCCTCACGAATGTGTTCTAATCCACCTGGGCATTTTCTTTTTGTACCATTTATACTAATTTTACTCTCTCTGAACTCTATTTTGCATTCACTATCAAGATTCAAGATTAACATTATTGTCCCACATTGTGGGAATTTTGTCCCAGGCACTTAACCCCTGCTGCAGCCATAGTAAAAACAAACAAACTCATACAGCATGTACAAACAACAGATACTGGACAATACCATACAACAGACAGTACTGTGGTCCTGAGCATAAAAGCTTTCTATGCAACAGTAATGTGCCTTTATAATCCTCGTGACTTTATTACCCTTCATGCTCCTATTTGAGTTTCCTTGAGTGAATTCCTCGTGACCCACCTGTAGTTCTTACCGTACACTCAGCATGCTGACTTGACTTAATCTCTTAAAATCCAACTCCTGATTTGTGTGCAATTTTATCAGCAGCACTTTCTTTGCCTTTTCCTCTTTCTGACCTCTTTTCCTTTTTTCAACTCTGTCTTTGTCTCTGTTGCACAACTTAAAAATACCTGCTAAACAAGGCAATGCAAACAAAGAAAGACGCTATTGTTTTATTGTGTCGTGCCCTGTGTTGCTGCAGTTCCCGAGGGCATGTACCCTCTGCTAGTTGGTGTTAATCTTGCCTTCATAAAATGTGTTAATGCCCAGTGTTAATCAGGGCTTCTGCTGAATGTGTTTCTTTTGCGAACAACAGGCTGCTAAATTGTCAACTGTTACTGGATTATCTGCTGCCTGGAACCCTGTGATAATGACATATGGAGAATGCCTTTCTGTGTGGGTGCTTCTGAAACCGTGCAGGCATTTGTGTGCATGTGGTGATTAAGAAAGGATATTTCTATTTTCCTGGCTCCCTGAATGATTTCTTTTTGAGTGTAAATCCTTTATTCTGCCACTTTTATTAAATCAGAGGGAGACAGAGAGAAATCGCACAAAAGCAGAAAGGGAGCGTGAAAGGAAGTAGGATACCAAGCCATAGAAAAAGAAAGGCTGAAAAGGAAAGACAGAAGGAAAGTCAGACAGAGAGACATGAAGGCAGGGTTTTAAAGGGGTGTATAATCCCTGTAGTGTTAGTTTTAGTTCCTGTCTGCAGGGTGGTAGAATATGAACGCTCCATAAAAGCCAGGCTTTTGCTCAGTTATCCCAACTCACACAGCAGTCCGTGCCATGAGTGCTTCATTTATTGTTCTGTCAACCAGGCAACAAAACAAAAACCAAAATTCCTGAAATGAGAAGCAGCAACACAAAATGATTAAATGCTAAACAATTGGATACCCATAACATAATGGCCTGTGTCAATACTCATGCTTGTGTGTCACATCCATCCATATACATTACATAACAATACTTATGTAGATACACAACTAACATGGAAACCAAAACTCAGGGTGTCTCGTTCAGTCAGTTTATTAAACCTCAGAGTGAATTCAGTCATTCTGCTACAATGATGTCACCTTCATTTCCTCTCCCTTCTGTCTTTACTTTAAGGTCCCCTTGATCTTTTTTCTCTGTCTTCCAAAGCCAACTTTAGTTTTTATTCCATTTTTCCGCCACCTCTTATGAGGCCTCTACATCCCTCCCCTCAGGCCCTCTGTATTCTCTCTTCCAATCTCATCATCTTCCTCTGTTTTTCTCTCAAGCCATCCACAATCACTCTGTCTGCACCCTTTTTCCCTTTCTTTTAGACCCTTCACGCCTTTCCTGCCACCATTTCTTCAAATTTGTGTTGGACTCGGTACCCCTTCTCCTATAGTTTGTTTTGCGTCACGTCAAACACCACCGGTGGCACATGCTGGATGTACCATACTGTACAGACAGTATTTGGCATGTGCAAATCCCTGGAGTAAACGTGTATGTGTATGTACTGTACGTAATAAAATGCATCACAATGCTGCTCTGGGTCACCTTTTAGCTTCATGGGCACCCCCATGTCTCTTCAAGAACTCTGAAACATCATCTTCTTGTGTCCACCTGATTAATTCATCAGTGATATATTATTTACTGAGAAACATGGGAAAACGTGTCAGCAAGAACCGCAAAGAAGATGCAAATCAAGGTCAATGTAATTTATTTATCTATTAAAAAGAAAATAATATTGCTGTCAGATCATCCAGAATACACTATAATTGTGACATTTCTTCAAGCAGTGAAGGGTTCATGCTTGTCTTCAAAAAGATCACCAGATGTTTTATGTTTTCAATGCTCTTTCATTTTTTTTTTTACTGAAGAGACTTTCCCACAAACCCAGGAACTATTTTTTTAAAACATAGGAATTGTACTTGCTTTTTGACTAGAAGAACCAGGCCTTAAATATTGAACTGTCCAATGGCCTAGAACCACAAGTCCTCCAAATGAAACAACAAAATGCATTGTTGTCACGGGCCCCCTGAAATCACACTCAGAAGGGTTTTCTGATCTTTGTCACTTGAACATAAACCGATCAGTCTTTAAGGGCACATGCTGAAATTAGTGATGCTGTCGTTCTTTTTGGGAGAAGACCTATCCTGCTGCACTGTGTGTTGCTTATTTGACAAACTCAAGCCTTAAGTGAACACTCTTAGTTCTTGATTTAGAAACTGAATTCAGTTCCTACGGCTGGGAACAACAAGGACATCAGAGGGAGAGCAGGACCACACACCAGGCGGGGTTTCTGGCACACCTTTACTCCTCAGCAGGAGGCATCACCACTGTTTGATTAGCAGCTGATAGATTTGACATCATACGTGCCACTTCATCTGGCACCTACAGTCTATGTCCAAGGGTTTCCCCACAAAATTAAGTGCAGCCACTTTAAAACTGCTTTTATTTACGTATACAGAGTAGTGGTGCAGTGGACCATAGTTGATCTCACAGTTCGGAATGCACGTGAACCGCGGATCATTTGCAAAGTTGAACAATTTACTGTTGCTGTTACTTAACGTAGGCTGATAAATCTCTCTCTTTCACCGGTGCCTAAACCACCAGTACTGGAATAGCAACACAGATTTCGGTGCCTCATTTCGGTGCTACGTAAAGGCCTGTGCTGCGCTCTGATGCTCCAAAACAGATGTTAGGGGCAACAGAAGCATCGCATGCATGTCACGCTAGTTAACTTGAACTGTACAATTGGCAGCAGGTAACGTTGATGTTAACCTAACATTACCATTAGCTAGTAGCTGGATTAAACACGGTTAAAATGCTGACAGCTAAACGGTGTAAAAGTGTTTCTGTGTTTCACTGTAGAGGATTCCAACATCAAAATGTAGGTTACAACTGTCTGCGCTAAAGACATGAGCCAAATGACACAAACTACCAAATGGTCACTGCTGTTGTCAGAAAAACAACACAGACGTGACCAAATGTTGTGTTTACTTGAAACTGGTAACCTTAGTTATTTAGTTATTGTAAAATACCGTTTTCTTATTTGTTTGTGTTATTTACCAGCAATTTACTGGTGAAAGAAGTTATTGTTAAAGGGTATTGTTATTGAAGTTTTTATAAATCATTTGTGTTCACCCCTTTTTAGTTTTGATTCGAAAATGTATCCGATCCAAACTTTGAGTTTTGTGATCCGTTGCACCCCCAATACAGAGTGACCAATGAGTAAATGATGAACAGCTGTGCAGGCAGAGGGCTAATCTCAGGAACAACAGGAAATCACAATCATTTTGGGCATCTAGCACTCAGGTAAGGCATTATGAAAGGTGATAATATCATACCTGACTTGGAAATTAGACCTTCACATACCTTAGAACTGTCATATTTATGATGTTTGTCAGATTCAGCCATGTAGGTTGTGTCTAATATGTCTTTGGAAGAAAGTAGTGAATTTTGCTCATTCCCATACCGTTTATTTTTCAATTTTATTTGTTTTAACTTTTTCCAAGCCACTACAACAAGACCAAGTCAGGGACTCCACATTGGTTGAGTAAAATGCTAAGTTGGCTTGAGTTAGGGTTATACTCTTTTGAGCTATGGAAGGAATTGAAACCTTTCTGCATTAACCCCTGTGTTGTCTTCCCATTAACCATGAACTTGTTCTTCCAGGTCAAAATTGAAAATGAATATTTTTTTGTCCTTTTCCAATGTATTTGTAGCTTTTTTTGGATTTATTTGACACTTTTTCCTTGCTTTTGGCGCTTTAAAAAAAAAAAAAAAAACCTTCAATAATAGGTTATACACTTATTCTTGGAATTCATGGTCAACAAACCTCAT
>NC_045735.1:24252872-24255845 GCF_008692095.1 Etheostoma spectabile | reverse complement strand
CAAATTATACATAGGTTTTTAGTTAAAAAGGCAGAAATTATGACTTATTTTGACTAATAGTTAAGATCAGAGGATGTTGAGTGGGTCACAGATTGGCATATGTCGAAGTTTAGTCCGGATCCTGTCTTGAAATCATAAAAAAAAAAAATTGAAATGCTACAAGATTCAATAAAACATCCAAAGAATTCAGTGAAACTAATCAATAATTTTACCTGAAGAATATATGCAATCATCCATATTATTTTAAGGCAATTTGGTTGAAAGAAATCCATATTTCTGATACAAAACACTTTGAAACAGGTCAGTTTGACCCAAGGACAACACAAGGGTTAAAAGTGCAAGCGGATGTATATGTGGATGTAGTAATTCTTTCTAAACAGTATGTTTGATTCAATCTTGAAAAACATTTCCGTGATTTGAATTGGATGCAATACACAATATGTTGTTTTTGTCAATAATAAAAAAAATCATCTCACATTTCTATTTATGTAGCTGTGACTCTAGTATATAATTATCTAAGACTTCCATTTCCTTGTCATCAAAATTCACTTACAATGTCACCTGCTTCCCCGCACCATCAAGGCACAAAGCTTCACATTCACTAATTCCAGGCGTCTCCATATCTGACAAATCATCTTTCTTCTTACATTCAACAAATCACTTGGCCTGTAGATGTTGAACTTTAAATGTCATTGCTGAATCT
Source organism: Etheostoma spectabile (assembly GCF_008692095.1). Lineage (NCBI taxonomy): Eukaryota > Metazoa > Chordata > Actinopteri > Perciformes > Percidae > Etheostoma > Etheostoma spectabile. The sequence continues at coordinate 24,255,142 of NC_045735.1, read as the reverse complement.
GTCATTCTGTCTTTCAGGCCGAGTGCTGCACAACCCAACTTCTCAACAATAAGGTCTTTGTGTTACCCCGTTAGAGACTCCCAAGAAAGAGTTTCTATCACTGTCTGCAATCTCTTCAGCACCACTAGCATCTTGAGTCTAGGGCACAATCTAACGTTTTCTTTCCCTACAATTTTCATGGGCATGGATTTCAGTAAGATGTTTTTAAAGAGTTTAATCACCATCATAAATTACGTGTAAATACTGTTAGTCTTAAATTGATCTCTCTTAAGTGAAATATGTTTTAACAGTAATTCTATTTTAGTGTCGCTAATTGTACTTTTCAAATTACTTTGTTCACAGCTGCTGTGTTTAACAATGCCACACAATGAATGCCGGTGTTTCCAAAAACAGATAACAGTTAAGAAAGAAAATCACAATAGAGGCCATGAAATGCCTTGTTTTATATGATTTAATGAAAACTAACGGGGGACTCACCTAGCAAAAGTTTTAGTTCATGGAATTAGTTTAGCTCTACAACTAAACACGCTACAGATCTGAGTACAAACCTACGCTGTAAAGATTCAGGAAAGCTATCTTGGAACACCAGCAATAGGAAACTACAAAAGGCCATGATTCCCCTACTGGTACAAACCGGATTCATTTAAATGAGTGGCATTTTGAAGACTGCAGATTGCAACAGAATACCTCTTCCTGCACCCCTCCCTTTCCAAGCGTGTAGTAGAACCTACAGTGGCAATAAAATGTGAAGTCTTACCTACTCCACCTTTAAGATGTCAGTGCAGACAGAAAGAGTTCAGTGCTCTTGTTGGCTGTATGGTTCTGATGTTTAATGTGAACAACAATGTTGTTTATCTATTCCATAAAGATGACAAAAAAGACTAATGTTGGCACTTTTACAACCAGGCACGTGTGTTTGTGTGTGTGTGTGTGTGTGTGTGTGTGTGTTTGTTTGTAGCGCTAGCCTCATATTTCCTGTGCTGAGTGTGCTGAGAAAGTAGTTCTCTGGCACTTTCTAGGCCAGAGATGCACCAAGTGATCTCAGTAAGTGCAGGATATTTACAGTCCATAGTCTCTGGCTCTGTCTGTCTGTCTGTCTGTCTGTCTGTCTGTCTCTCTCTCTCTCTCTCGCTCTCTCACACACACACACACACACATACAAGCTGAAACCATCTGAAAGCACTAATACGTAAGTACATATTTTTTCCATATACCAAATATGATTTAATATGGTACAAAGACCACTTGCACAGTAAAGATTTTAAACATGCACACGCACAGTCACGCACAGACATGCACACACACGCACACACACACAAACACACACACACGCACACACTTAGAGCTGTTACTGACAAGAGTTCCCTGGTGTGACTTACCCTCCAGCTCTTTGCCAGAAAAAACACATTGCCCTTCTCTCCTCTGTTTTGTCCTTTCCTGTTTTATTCTGGTCTGGTGTGGCCATTCCTCTGTCTGTGCTGCACTCTGCTTTGGTTTGTTTGGATCTTTTCCGTGGTTCATTTTGTGTCTTTTGTTATTTCGTAATAACATGGTCTGATCTGACTTTTCTTTTATATTGTCTATTCTGGTCTTCAAACAAAAAGAGAGTGAATGATTTAAAGCTATCATAGGAACAGTGTACAATTTTTTCCAGAGTGACTAAGAACAATTGCATTGTTCACCTAGGGCTCATATTAGGGCTATAACGATACACCAAACCCAGGGTTCGGTTTGTATCACGATTTTTGACCCACAATTCTTTTTTTTTGCGGGGGGGGGTTCTCAGTAAACATAATACAAAATTGTTTCTGCCACATGGCATCCCACTTTGCAACACAGTAATACAGAGACCTTATTTATAGATATTGATGGATTTCAATGTTGATCGATCCAACACCAAAGATTCTTTTGTAGCCTACCTTAAAATAATGTTTCCAAAATCGTTTCAGTGGCTCGTTAACTTGTTGGAATGAGGCATAAGAATTATGATAATGGTAACATTAATGGACAATTCCGCTCCCAACCTGTTGGGGAACGAAAAGGAAAAGTGCTTTTTGCCTACAGTAAAGGTGCTGGTTGACATGTAGCTAATGCTAATGCTAATGTCATTCTTGGTGGGTAACGTAAGATTACGACACAGTTCAACACGGCCATTTATTTTTTAGTATGATTGTTTTGACCAGGTTAACAACTCTGGGCTAACCCACAACTTCATCAGTAACGTTAACTGTATAGATAGACCACTAATCTAATGGTAATTTAGCTAGCTA
>NC_045735.1:24252776-24252862 GCF_008692095.1 Etheostoma spectabile | reverse complement strand
GTCTTCTGCCTCAGTCTCCCGGCGCTGCGTCGGGGTGAGAGCTGACAACAGCCCCGGGGAAACATCCATTCCACAGTCAGCCCCCA
>NC_045735.1:24252390-24252766 GCF_008692095.1 Etheostoma spectabile | reverse complement strand
AGCCATTCACTATCATTACAGCCCCAGGGACACATCCACAGTCAACCCCGAGCCAGCTGTGCTAAGGACGCTAACGGCAGTTTACTGAACCGTTGGGAAACAGACCCAGGCACCAGAGTCAGAACAGAGGCCACTCGTAACCTTAGCTGCACCTCCGTTAGCGTTACCAGTGCCCTCCCTTTTGCTTTTAGCTGTCTGTACAGTTAGTTAAATTTACCAGACAAAACAGGAACAAGACACCAAAAGGACTACTAGTAATTTAAAGAAGTGGAAGCACTGGATCTGGACGAGAAGGATAACTTTTTGGAGTTGGAAGGGGTTTGTCGCAATTTTGGTTTTATTTTCCATAATGTTACAGCCCTAATATATATATATA
>NC_045735.1:24249125-24252380 GCF_008692095.1 Etheostoma spectabile | reverse complement strand
TATATATATATATATATATATATATAGTACAAATATGCATTAATACTATTTGTGTTACAGACAGGAAACATATGTTCTATCAATCAAATGTAGTAATTTTGAGAAAAATTGTCAATATGTAATTATATCAATCAAACAAGTATTATTTACAGCGGGTTTTTTGCAGAATCCTTTATGACAAACTGTTTGTTTTGTCTAGTGAATTGAAGAATGAGTAACAAGTTGTTAAAAAGATTGTTTTCTTCATGTATGGTCAATCAAAACACTATTATGTTTGTATTTGATACTACTGCCAATAAGTCTTCAAACAATTAACTCATTAGAGAATATTCACCTGAAACTAAGAATCATGTTTTTGTTAGCTTAGAATGAACCCTTCAAATCTACAAAGTGCCTAAGCTAACAAAAACATAATCCTTAGTTTCAGAAATGTCTCACTTCTCTTTCTATCACTACTTTTCACTGTTCTCCTTCTCACTCCATCTCCTTTCTCCACATCCTCCTTTCTGTCAGTGATGGTTTCTCCATCTTCCTTAGCTGTCAGTCATCCCCTTCATCTCTCCCTGTCTCTCTCCCTGGCTGTCAGTTGGTCCTTTCCCTTGCGGCACAGTTGGTTTCTAAAGAAACAATTTCAGACAACAGACAACAAAGCCATGAAAGCAAGCTAAAAGCGGGGAAGGGGGGGCTGATAGAGAGAGGTAGAGAGAGAGTGAGTGGGAGAGAGAAAGAGATCAACATATCCATACATTATCCTGTTAGTGAAAAATAATGAAAGAGAAATAAGAAAGAAAGAAAGAAAGAAAGAAAAAACAACAAGATCCTGATAAAGAGGATCAGAAGATGAAGGAAAGCTGACATAAAGGAGGTGCATGGGATAAGTTAATAAGTGAGAAAATAATCCAGCAGTCAAATCACTACATTTAAACGGGCAACCAACAGCAATCCGTCTCCTAAACAAAGTCTTGAAGAAATCACAACAAAATGCTGTGATAGTGTCCGGGGGCCTGTTGCACGAAAGTAGAATAAAGATATCCAGGATAAGTGAAAAAGCGCCGCTTGACTTAGTGGACCTGCTCATCGCGGCTTAATCGGTTGCACGTTTGCCGAGCCAGGATAACAGGTGGAGCTATGTCAAGCCAGTGTAGATAGCTGGATAAGTGCACTTTCACGGCTTTCTCAAATAGACCACGTACTATCACAGATTTACTGATGCAGAGATGAGAAGACGCATGCGCCATATGTTTCACCCAATGAGAAGCATCTTCTAATGAAAGAACGAGGGGGAAGAATATGAAAAAAGGGAAATACGCTCTTATCAAACGGAGAAAAAAAGCCCGACATAGCGGACCCGACTGAATATGTGGGGGTGTAAAAAATTTACTTTGCCTCAAAAGTGAGCAGAGGGAACTAATGTTCCTCGGGAAATGGACCCTACGACTTTAGGCTTAATTTCAACCCTTACACAACGTGAGAACTTTTTTACAACCATGCACAAATCTCTATAAGCTATATCTAATATTTATACAATTAATGTTCATATAGACAATCAGAAAGACACAACTAAAAAAAAGTAAATGACTTCAATACACGCTGTGAGCATATGTAAAACATATTCATGTTTTTTTATTCTTCTGACAAGTGACCGCACCAAATAAAAAGATGAAGAAGCATTGTGGTGTTCCCAGTGTGATGAATGATAACTCCACTACATACGTGCTGTATATAGACCACGTTATTATACCGGTGATGTGAGACTTATTAGGAAGGTTATGAAACCAATGTAAGGTATATCAAAAAACATTAGGCCCACTTATTAAGGAGTAACACAAACTAGGCTACCCTTTATTAGAGAAGGACAAGCAACAAGAAAATGAAATCATGAATGTATTGGTCTCTGACCAGTCTGCCATTATTATCATCTGGGAACATCGCTACATTAATATCATCTGGAACATCGCTACATTAATATCATCTGGAATATCGCTACATTAATATCGTCACTTATCTCCGGAGCGCGTCCTGTATAAACCTGAAGCTGAGCCACGGACGCTGCGCTGCTCATCTCTACTTTCACAGAGAGAGTGGACACTGACACAACTCGCAAGTCTGCTGGTAGAATACGCCCACTGGCCACCCCACCGGCACCGGGCACCAGGCACCGGCAGCAGCCACCGGCCACCGGCACCGGGCACCAGCACCGGGCAGCACCACCGGCAGCAGCCACCGGCCACCGGCAGCAGCCACCGGACGCGCGGCCACCGCCACCGGGCACGCCGCACGCCAGGCACCTCGACATAGTACCGTCCCACCGGGAAAGTCCCCACTCCGCATCTGGGTGCCAGTGCCAGTGCAACCATTTCTAACATCTAAACAGCTGTAGTAGGGTTTAAATCAAACTCGCGACAACAATAGAGACAAGTAGCTAATGCATGTTAATAAAAATAAAGCAGAACACATGCAGAAGACAACGGAATAACTGTTAAACACGTTTATTTCGGATCAGAGCCGCAGCTGATTTGACTCATGAGACTCCAGGATTAATCTTAGCCTGGCTGTTAGCCTGCTCTGGACCAGGCTAGCCGCAAAGAATAAATCTCCATGGTTACTTGGCTGGGCTTAATTCAATCTGGTTTCGTGCAACCGAGTCCAAGCTAAATTCATCCAGGATAACTTGAATATCCCGGCTTAATCCCTTATCCTAGTTTCGTGCAACAGGCCCCGGATCCACAATAAGTACCACTGAAGCACAACATATACTGTATGTGAGTCAATAAATGATCTTCATAGCTGTTTCTTCCCAAATTGTTTTAAATTATTTAATTTATGATTAACAGGTACTAAATACAAATTCCAGGCCTTAGTTCAAATGTTTGGAGCAGATGTTTCATCATCATAATTAATAATTCATAAAATATGTGTTTGGAATTTAAAGCCTTGCTTATCTGAACAACACTGGCTTATTGGCTCATATGTAACTTCAAATGTTTGGCAAGTCACTGCTATCAGTTTAGTATAAATACATTTACATTTTTACAAATACATTTTTGCATAAGCCTATTACTGTGATACATTTTCCACACTTTTTAACCTCTTCACTCATATACTAAAAAAACAAACATTTGATCAGTAAAGGCAGCCATAACTAAATTAAACATTTCCTAAGTAACAAGTATAAAAAATAAAGTTTTCTGTTAATTTTTATTTCAACACTATTTGTGTATATATACAGTATATACATATACATATATATATATA
>NC_045735.1:24248232-24249115 GCF_008692095.1 Etheostoma spectabile | reverse complement strand
ATATATATATATATATATATATATATATATATGACAACATCCAGGTTGTTCCCCAGCTTTGGATTGTGCTGTGAAAATGCACAGTTTATGTATATAGAAAAAAACTCCACAAACATGTATCCACTAGATAATTGTGTCTAGAAATAAGATGGGATGATTGAAACGTGGGACAGATGAAACGTTAAGATTTCCTTAAATACCATTGATGTCATGTAGGTCAAATTCCGTTAAATTCCGTCAGCATGTGCAGCACGCAATGCCTATCAGAACCGATTAAACATTTTATCTTGACGTCATTTGGAGTTATAGCTGGAAAGCTGTTTTTGAGTGTGGTGAGTGAATTTGTGCGGTACGGTTTTTTGACTGACAAGTTGTATTTATTGTTTCATGTAATGATAATACAGCAGGTGTATTAGTACAACAACACACCCACAAGTGAGCAATATCAGAGTTTTTTAGTTTAACTGGATGGCGCTTCCTGCCAGTTAAACCTGGTCATAGGAAAAACGCTGGTAATCACGCTGTGTTTAAGCATTTAGTAAAAAGTGTTTTGCAATAAATAATGAAAACATTTGTAATCCATAATATGTGTTTTCGATGTTTTATGGTTATTTAATTGTATGAACCTGCAGAAAATGCCAAGAATAATGAAGACAAATTAGAATATAAATTAAAAATAATATATAACAATTTGTTCCTTTCTTACTTGTCAAGTATTAGATAAATAATTGCCATTATGTTATATTCGTCCCACCCCTGTTTCAATCACCCCGCTAGGGCTACCATTCAAAATCTATTTTTACTTTTTACATTATACCAAGAGAACACATACGTGAGTTGTTAATCGCTATGCACATATCTATCTATCTATCTATCTATCTAT
>NC_045735.1:24245836-24248222 GCF_008692095.1 Etheostoma spectabile | reverse complement strand
TATCTATCTATCTATCTATCTATCTATCTATATACATGATATATGTCATATATGTAACCTCATCTTAGAAAACATTTATCTTTAAAGTGTTTCAACTGTCCCAGCTCTCCCCTACACTCAATTAAAGCCAACATTACATTAACAAAAAACACACCCAAAAGACCTCTTGACAGAGCTTCTAATGCTGTTGTTTTGCACTTGCTTTTTGGATTTCTCTCCCCATGCCTGAAGGGCCCATATTGCATAATGGGCCCTTGATTGTTGCACCGTCCGAGTGACATCAGGTCCAAGTAACTGTGTTGTATGATCGACACATGACGAATACTACTTTGGAAAGAGTAGTGTACACACACAGGAGAGGAACATCTGGTACGACAGAAGACCAGATACAGAGCTAAACATCCCATAACGGCAGAGCTGTGTAAGCCGTACCGAGCACATAAAACCACAGGTTGCACAGGAATTAGACCACCTTCAGTTTGCCTACCAGAAACATGTAGGAGTGGAGGAGCGGTCCTCTTCATGTTGCACTGGGCCTACACCTATCTGGATGTGCATTTAACACCATCCAGCCCCTCATACTGAGAGACAAGCTCGGAAGTATGACCACCTACAGTATGACCTTGACCACCTATGTACAGATAATGGACTACTTAACATCAAGACTGCAATTTGTCTAACTGGGAAAGTGTGTTTCTGGGTTGCTAGAATGCAGTGCGGGGCCTCCACAGGGGACGGTTCTGGCTCCGTTCACTTTGTATACATCTGACCTAAGGTACAACTCTGAGTTCTGCCACATTCAGAAGTTCTCGGACGATACGGCTGTTGGTGCATGTGTGCGAAGCGGACAGCAGGAGGAGTTCAGGGTCATGTGGAAGACTTCCGTGACTGGAGCAATAGGAACTGCCTCCTTCTGCACACCACCAAGAAGACTAAGGAGATGGTGGTGAATTTTAAGAAGTCAAAGCCAACCTGCCAGCCACTCTGAATAAAGGGGGAGGCCATTGAGGTTGTGCAGAGCTGTGTGGACCACAGCAAAAGACTGTGGTGGCAAGTGGCCTGCATCATGTAACAAACTACATTCCATAATGGGTAATGACAACCCCCCCCCCCTCTCTCTCTCTATAACATCCTGGCTGGACAGAGAAGCAGTTACACACACAATTAAAATGTATCTTGATGGGTTCTTTCTTGTGACATCTTCAAAATGAATGTTCAAGCTATTTCGTCCATTTTTTGGTAGGACTTTTGGGGGCTCTGTTATTGAAATGAATGACAAAGCCCTTTGACTTTGCAACAAATGCAAAGTTAGGGGTCATCCATGCGGAAGCGCTTCTTGGTGCAAACGCAGATGTTCTCTTTCTATCACTACTTTTTACTGTTTTCCTTCTCACTCCATCTCCGATGGCCCAGACGAATCCTGTAAATGCACTGCCTAAAGATGCACTTTTTTTAAACCAGTTCCCAGGGTGAAAAAAATTCAAAAACGGCGCCCTTGCTGCAAGCCGCATACTTGTATATCAACCTCTAGCCTTTGAACTCTTAACCCGTGCTGACGTCTCATAACAACAATGGCGGACTACGTGCTTGTGTTCCTGCTGGAGAAGATATAATACAAAACATTGAGCTCATTGTGTTTTGGTTTCTTCTTTGTCTGTTTGCAGTGTGAAAGCTTGTGCGCATTCTCCGCCACTTCTTCTTAGTTTTTGGTGAATTTCTGAAGCAGAAACAGCACCACCTATAGGCCTGGAACATGAAGTGGCATGTTAAGTTATTTACAAAGGGATCCGTTTGAAAGCAAATATTCTTGAACCTATGCCAGGGAAGACAGGAAAAAAAATTGTTTTAATATGTGTGGTCATGGTCTTAAAGACAGCGACTTCACAGAAGGCCCTGAGCCTTTGGGCCCCCGGGCCTGGTAGTGTTTGATACACAGGAAAGGATTCAGATGAGGACACCAACGGTTAAGTGAACAGGCAGAATTTATTTGAGTGCACAGGGAGAGCCAAAGGGTTGGGGAGGTTGCGGTGAATTCCAGGCTTGAAGAGAATCGGACGATAGTGTGTCAGGGAGCAGTCAGGGCTGACAGACAGGCTGGCGGGCAAAAAGCAAACAGGCAGGTGAGTCTATGGGCATGCAGGCAGCAAATTCACACACGGGATGCACTGTAACAGACGGAGAAATGGACGTTGGTAAATGTTACAAAAGTACTCCACAAAACATACAGAGTGGCCGGCACAAAATACCAAGAGAGGTAAACGGACGAACTGGCGACGAGTGAGAGCCGAACCAGAGTATTTAACTGTTAGAGTGATGAGCCACAGGTGCGATGCTCTGCAGGTGGTGATGAGCCAGGATTAGACACGCCCACACAAACACACACAGA
>NC_045735.1:24239149-24245826 GCF_008692095.1 Etheostoma spectabile | reverse complement strand
GACAAGACTGACAGAAACAGCAGGGAGAGGAAAAACTGGAAACCCAAGGAAGAGATGAGAGAGAGAAGCAAAACCCTAACAGGTAGGCCCTTCTGATATTCCACCCATGACTCCACTGGATTTCAGCGTGAAAGATTTGTTGTCTCACAGATAGTATAGGGCTAATAAATAAAGTATTGGGCCAATAGTGAAGCTTTGTACCTCATATTGTAAATTTGCTAAACAACCTACTCACCATATAACTATAACTCTAATAGTTTCCTCTTGAAACTGGTAATTAATTAGTGCAAGGTGGGACTAATATTTAATTTAAGTGTAATCACAATTACAAAAAAGAAAGCAAAACGAGAACAAAAGAGTAAAATTACTCTAGGACGACAAATTCCATCCATCAACCGAACATTGATCATCTATAAATCTCCAGCACAGAGTGCAGAATACGTGTAATGTAATGAGATTTGTGTGTATTGAGAAACCTAATAAAAAGAATGGAATGTCATTTAATACATTCACAACGATTGACATGAATTAATTAATTATTAATAATGATAATAATAATAGTAATAATATTATGTTATTATGTGTATTGTGTCTGTGTGCATGTCTACTGATTTTTGTTTGTCAGGGTGTGTGTGGGAGAGCGAGAAAGAGAGCGAGAGAGAGAGAGTGAGAGAGAGAGCGAGAGTGAGTGTGCAGCACTGTGGAAACTATCTGAGTGCAGGCTTTACAGCTGAAGGTTACTCTGAATGGAAGTAGATAAATGACCTGGAGACACCAACAAGCTTATAACTGTAGAGTGTGTGCACATGCACACTGACATGCCTGCTAGCACACATTGGCACACATTGCAGAGACTTATTACTGTGGTCACATAAATTCATCCGATTCCTTCTCCTTGCCTTACTGTGATGACCTTAGTTGTTAAGACTTACAGCCACTGATACAGAGGGTCTGGAAACCAAAGTTAGAACATCTATACAATATAATGCAATCCAGTTCAAGAGGCCAGCAAAAAATATGACTTCCTCAAAGCTAATAATATTGTCATCCTCAGTACTGGCTCAGTACCTATCTATATCCGACATTCATTTTGATAAAGCAAAAACGTGACTACACATAATCAAGCATTGACTCTAAACGTGTACAAGTGTAAAATTCTGGGTAACCTGTGAAAATCCTCTCTCAAGATTTGATTGAGTGCTGTACTGCGAGCAATTGAACTTGACCTGTGTGTAACCCTGTTGGCTTTGTCCACTCACAGCAAGAAGTGTCAAGTCTTTGTCGTCAATTTGACAGTTTTGAAGCAGGTGCAAGGAAGATGTCTCAAATAGTTTTTGAATTATTTGAGGAAGACACAGGGAGTGAGAAGATAAAAAGTGATGGCTTTAGAGTGTAAACTGTCTGGCCCACTGAAAAGTAACTGACTGCATGTTGACCAGGCTTGACAGAAGGTGAAGCTCATATCAAAATGTTCAGGTGTAATTTAGTTTTTTTTTTAAACATATTCCACTCTACCTCTTCACATTGGCTACAGAGGAAACACTTTAAGGGCTAATGGAGGAAGCCATTCAATTTGGGGAGTTTATGTTAAAATCTGTCCCTCAAACTAATTGGAAGAAAAGAATATACAGCTGATATCCCCAATGTGTCAAAAGTGGCATGCATAGGGATTTAGTAAGATCAGTGCTCTGTATGTAGAGTTTAGAGGGTGGTGACTTTCGTTTTGGCTTTACAAAAACAACTTTCAGGAGTTGTGTTTTATTTCAGTAATTTGTGGGCTTGTAAAAAAATGGTGCTTGTGTAACCGTGGTTAGTTAAACCTCAGATTATTTCTAAACTGTTCTAAGAATTTAGCTGTACATAATGTATTCGTGTCCTGAATGTGTCTCTCTAATTTAACATTATAAATGTATTATCATTTTCCATGAGAAGAAAGCACAAAAAATAGCCTCTCTTAAGTTTAAGTCAAATTACAACCAGTTGGCCTTCCTTTTAATTGAAGCAGCAGTAGTAAAAACTGATATGAGTGGTCGTCTTACCTGGGTAACACTCTGCGCATTCTCCCCAACTAATGCACAATTACACAACAATGTGTGTGTGTGTGTGTGTTTGTAGATAAAAGAGGGAGTCAGAAGTCATAAAACTGACAGATAAGTTGAACACGGATGTAGAAAAGGCTATTGATGAACTGTGACTTTGAGTAGGACGCCATGGAACTGTTTAGAGTTGTAGACAATTGATATCCCGGTGAGTAATGATCGCTATGCTACGTTAGCATGCTAACTCAATAGCAAAGTGTTACACACTGTTAAAAACTCAAAGATGAGCCTTGTACTCTCAATAAAACCAGTCTGGATAAACCTTAATTATGTCTAAGTTTCTGAAGCCTTTGTGTATGTGCTTTTTGAATCTTGTGTTATTCAAATTGTTACGGTATGTGAAATGCTTGATAACTGCTAGGTGCAGGCTAATTAGCTATTGTGCTAGTGTTAGGCCAGCAGAAATTTCATGCAGCTAAGCTTATGAGTGCGTTAAATTCTTGTGTTGATGTAAAATTAATGTAAACAGGTTACAGTATGAGCTGTATATTAAGGAAAGGCTTCATTTTGAAATGTTTACGTGAATTCATGTTACGTGTACTGTGAATTGTAATGACTATTAAGAATTTATGCAAAATAGAGTAAAGTGGACACTGTAGAGCAGTCAATTTATTTAAGTATATCCAAATGGACCTTATATGAACTTGATTAATAATTATCTTGCCTGGCTGTGTAGGCTGTTTTTTTTCTTCAGAATCCTTCAAATGGGTCCCCGGTCCTCGGCTTCATACCATCTTGTGCTGTCATCCATCTGCATCTCCATCCTGGTTGCTACTTACCTTCGAAAAAGGGGTCATCCATGTCCATATCTTCATATCTCTCCCATTGCAATATTCACCTTGGATATTCACTGTGGAAGAGGGTGGTAGGACTATGAGTGCACTCATATTTCCCCCGCACTTTATATTTTTTATTTTAACTTTTTCATACCTGAGATCTCAGAGATTATATTTTATTTTGGTTCAAAATATAAAAATCAACAAAGATACTTAAAAGAACTGTGTATTGTGAATCCAACTTGGAGTTTAGGGTATAGGTACTAAAGTATTATTATGCAGTATTCACTTTAATTTACTTACCTTGTTGAGATACTAAACTGTGAAGGATTTAGGATTTACTGTGGTCAATATGCCTCCTTTAAAACTGTTAGTCTGTTGTCGTGTGTGTTATTTGGGGTAGATATTGCAGCTCTAATTCCACAATTAGGCAGGTAAAGCTCAGCAGTCTCATCAGATCTAGTATTAAAGTCAACCCTCATTTTCCTATCGATATTTAGCACTGTCTTTAGGTGACAGGTGCAAAAGGGGGGGTACACTTGGATGGTCCAACAGTGTTTGTAAAACACTGCTGAAAACAGTTAAAAAACAGCATTCTGCTGAATACAGGTCTGCATAGAAGTTTTGGAAACAATGCATTTATTTCTCCAGGAGATTGTGTTCCCTGTTGAGTCTTTGATAATTGAGATCATTATTTATTCTTGTTTTCTTTTCATTTAATTTTCCAGGTATTACTGAACTGAAATATCTTAACATAACTATGTCCCAGGCACAGGTGTGTAAAAGTTGGTTAGTTTAAGAAAGTGACAGTTGGAGCGCCCATATGTAGAGGTTTACTCGTTGATGCAGCGGGCCTGGGACTCCGACCGGCGGCTCTTTGCTGCATTTCATTCCGCCTCTCTCTGCCCTTTTGTTTCTTCAGCTGTCCTATCGATAAAGGCCTAAAAAAAGCCCAAAAAATAATCGTAAAAAAAAAAAAAAAAAAGTGACCGTTGACTTTTGGTTTCACATGGGACACAAACCCGGGTCTCCTGATGCTAGTGGGCTGTTTTTCTAAGTCCGACTTTAACAAAACACATAAACATCGGCCACTGCCAACGATGGATGCCATCTTATGTGCGATGGCAGTGAACGATGCAAACATTGGACGTTGTTCTGCTGATGCATCGTTGGATCCCTAATAGTTAATAATACATATTATTTTAACTCCTACAAACACCTGCATATGTTCTGTTTATTTAAGTAGACATGTTTTTGGCTTTTCCCAAGCAGCCTCTTTGAAAAACCCATATTCTTTGAACTGCCATGTTATGTCTGTGAGGTAATCTTGCTGAGTTTAAAGTGAGAGAATGACACAGCCAGGGAGTGATTGTATGGCAGGAAAAAGAACAAATATCAAACTCTCACTTTGTAATTCTCCATCTAGTTCACAGAATCTAAAAGAGGCCCTTGTTTTTTGGGAACATCATGATCCGGATTCTCTTCATTCAGCCTCATTGTGTTATATCTTGGCTTTCATACAACCCCTTCATGGCCATGTCCCAACATCCAGACTATGAAAAAGATTAAGCGAGATTTTTGACAGTTCTAATGGAATCTGATAAGTGGATGTGTTATGCTTATTTTCTGTTTGGGGAAATGGGAACAGAAATGGAAACAAACAAAACATTTTATTTAAAAAATGGGATGATAGGTAAAACATTTTTCTCTAAATACACAGAAAACATGAAACTAAACAACACTACTTGTGATTGTAAATTGTGTGGATACAGTACATGTATGTCCTCTATGTGTTTAAATAGAAAGCCTGGTGAAAGTTGATTGAAGTTAGTTTTCTGAAGTGACAGAAGAAGGATTGTGTGTGTGTGTGTGTGTGTGTGTGTGTCGGAAAACAAGTAAATCAAAGGTAGCCGTATGCATCACTCCATCCTGAAAGCCCGGAGGGTCGTTTTTAGAAATAACTGACTGGTGAGTGTAGGAGGGTTTTCTCACTTTTCCTTTATTTTCCCCTCTCACATCTTTGTTATTGTCTCTGTCTTTCTTTCTGACCGAAGACCCTCCTCTCACTTCCTCCCACTTGCATTTAAGAGGGAAAGCATCTTAAGAGAAGCTGTCTTCCTTTTTCACACCCCTAATCCCTTGTCTCTTCGTCTTCCTTTTTCCCATTCTCTCTCTTTCACCAGACACTGAAATGTCAAACATATGATTATCTGCCTTTCTCTCCCTTATTCCGTCCAGCTGGCCTTCTCTTCCATATTTTTCTTTTAAGCTCAGGTTGGTATGTCTCTGATAGTCTCTTAATCAAACCCACAAAAAACAACTTTATCTTGGTTTTCTAAAAGTGATTTAGTGTTAATGACTCAACAAGTGTAAATTGGAGTTTGTCAAATAATACCGCAGTGGTTGTGCAAAACCAAGTTAGACAAATATAAACACTGGCATTTGATCAATGCCGTTTTTACACTCCAAAAGTTAAACTACATTGATTTACACGCAAAAAAAACCCAACTACAGATCCTATGTTAGTGGTCCAAATGAATTCCATGCAATGACCTCCTATGGGCTAAACCACAGATACTTATTTTATTTTATTTTATTTTTATTTGTTTCAGAGTACAGATGGGGACTCGACTTCAAGAATACTGGCATGGTATAGATAAGCAGGTTTAGACTAGACGTTGCAGAGATCTAACTTGTTTTGTTGTTTCTGGCTAACATGCTGTTTTTGTTGTAAGGTGAAGCATAAAGTAACTCAATATTTTTGGTAATGCATACTAGGCAGAAGACCTTGATGAACTTGGCAAGAACTATATCAGTGAATTTTACTCAGAATTGAACTTTCGTGATGGATCTTCTGGGCCACAACCACACTCTACAGCTGCATTGGGATCAGATAGGGAAGGTCTCTAAGTAGCTGATGCTCAGATAAAGTAGAACAGTCATTTACTGGCAGAAAAAAAATTGGATGAGAACCAACAAAAATGCCTAAGTAGAGGCAGCAATTCAAGTAGTTTGAGATGAGCTGTCCTTTACTGTAGTCAAATCAGTGGGGAGCCATTAAGGAGCAACCAGGCAATGTCTACACCTACAGTAAAAGAGATGAAAGTATTCTGCAGAGCTGCAGCAGTCACACAAAGCTTTAAAGGGAGAGATAAAAGGGAGATATAAAAGCTCTTGGCAACAAACTGAATGGATCTGATATTGCCACAGTAAATCCCACCTAGAATCTTTTACCATCCAAGGTGCCTGAGGTGACTATTCGGAGGAAGTTTGACATATGTGCTCGAATAGTTAAAGCAGGACAGTGTGACAAGCTCTCACACGCCAACCTGATGCAAAAGATAGAGTGTGGACTCTGAAAGGTTAGAGTCAGAGGCCATCAAGGCTTTGATAAAGGTGTTGTGCTTGGAATAAAAACTGATTTTACCTTGCCGGAGCCTTAGATAAAAAATAATAATAACAAAGAAGATGACAACCTGGAAAAACTTATCTCAAGGACTGACAAACATCAAAAGCTCCTTTGTCACCAAATTTGATAAACCTGATCCCCAAATCCTGTATACCCAGACCTGAACTGACAGTACAAAAAATAGATGGGTTATGGTTTTGTATCAGTGAGGCAAAACAAAAGCAAAAAGCTTACCAAGAGTGCCAGTATATTTTAAAAGATTTATTATGTGTCAGTCAACACAGTCCAACCCGGTCTCACGCCAGTTTGTGAAATAAACACATAATTTTCATTTATTATTTTGTGTGCATGTCACAATTTTCGAACGTGACCATTTCACAAACTGCCATGACA
>NC_045735.1:24234036-24239139 GCF_008692095.1 Etheostoma spectabile | reverse complement strand
CTGGGGGACACAACAACAGGGAAATGAAATGCCACATGCGGGACGGTGACAACAACTCGCGCAGGCACACAATCCGCAGCCTCTGGGGGACGCAACAACGGGGAAATGAAATGCCACACGCCGGCCACAGCAACGGGACGGGATCCCCGCGCACAAGGACACAGTCCGCGGCCTCTGGGGGACGCAACAACGGGGAAATGAAATGCCACACGCCGGCCACAGCAACAGGACGTGATCCCCGCGCACAAGGACACAGTCCGCGGCCTCTGGGGGATGCAACAACGGGGAAATGAAATGCCACACGCCGGCCACAGCAACGGGAAAGACCGCCATGCGCGGGACGCGATCCCTGGGCTCAAGAACACAATCTGCGGTCTCTGTGGCAAGCAACAATCGGGAAATGAAACGCCACACGCCGGCCACAACAACGGGATGGACTGCCACACGTGGGACGTGATCCCCAGGCGCAGGGACACGAAAAGTGGGGAAATGTAACGCCAAACGCCGGCAACAACAACGGGATGGTTGTGGTTAGGAATAACGTGGAACGTAACAAGACAATTTCACGAGACAATTTCACAAACTACCATTAAACCATGCTGCACAGTCATAACAACAGAGCAGGTCACTTTAAAGCAACAAACAATCTCCACTCCTGACTTCCTTCTCATTTAAGACACTCCAGGAAGACGCAGAAACACAGGCTATGCTCACCACAGTTCAGCCATTTTCCAAAGATGAGATGCAGGCAGAACCACAAGACCCTTTGACCAACAAAATATTTGACTACTGAATGAGAAATAAGAGACCTGCTGCATGTAAACTGAGAGTCCTTAAGGCTGTAGTCACAGAAGTTGGGTAAAGACAAAGTGATTAGCACAGATGGGACCACGCAGTGGAAGTACCAATCCAAATGGCAACCTGTGCTTCCAGAAGTTCGAAATGAGCTGAATTAAGAAAATGGGTCAATTGGGCACAGAAAGGCCATTACAGTTGATTGGGGACTGTTTCTTTTGGACCAAAATGCAAAGAGATATAAACAATTGTTGTCACAAATGTGTGCAAGTGTCTCAAGCACAGCAAGCCAACAGACTCATGATTGCCACTCAACCATTCTAGTTGGTTTTACTTGACAAAAAAAACACATTTCTGGTTAAAAAAAGACACTTATGAAAATGAACCATTTATTCTTGGATTATCTGAGCAAATGCAAGAACCAGCTAATGAGTTAAGTTTAGTTTTTTTCTGAAATGCTGCACCACTTTAAGCACTCTTTAGTATCGGTGGGTCTCAAACCAGCCTGACTCACTCACAGGCGAATAGTTAAGAGAGTGGTTTAATGGAATTTTTTACTTCATGTTAAGAACACTTTCTGATGAGCAGAAATGGGATTTGAATATTCATTCTGCCCCCCACCTCCCAAGGTCATGGGTGCCTATAAATTGCACAGCCATTGGCGCCACAGGCTACTCTCCATGCTTCTTACTTTGGCAGGCAACCCACATTCCCAATAGACCTTCTGTTCAGAATTTAATAGGGAGACTGCCCTGGCTCCTACAGGAGGTTTATGTAGAGAGCAGATAGAAGAAATGGACAGTATTACTGTACATGAGAGTCCTGCACTTCAAGTGGGCAGCCATGTCCTAGTGAGAAATGTGATTGAGAGAGAGGATGAGTGAGCAAGATCCGCTCCTAATCCCAAAACATAACTGTATTTAAGCATAGAGATTAGGGCTTCTGTGAACAGGGGTGGACTGACTTTGTGAGTTTTTGGGCACAAAGACGGCAGTGTATTCATAACTGAGAGGAACAGTTGTTGGGGTAATTTAAATCAACATTATAGCCAAAATGTTAACTTGTCAACATATTGCACATTTAATATTATTAATTTCCATTTAGTCAAGTTTCAGATATACACTGGTATTATTTATTATTAAGGACAATCATCTGGGATATAAAGTATATACAAGGTTTATCATTTTATTTTTTTCATTTAAGGTGGCTTATCCTCTTTTAAATGATGAGTCACAGTCATTTTGACAGATTAAATGAAAAGAGTGCATCTGGAAGTTTGCAACATACAAACTTGACACTATTCTGCTATGGGATCATAGTCATAAGTTGTTTAGGCACACAGGTGTCAATGCTAAAAATGCAGTTGAAAGGCAACAAAAAGAAAACTCACTTGCCTCCACTTTGGCACACTCACTACATTAAATCTACCAGTTTGAGGGTAGGGAAATCGTTTTAGGTTCTACAATACAGTATAGTGTCTATCATGAAAACAAGTATTTTGATTGGGCAGGATTTGCTTCAGATCATCATCCTATCCATTTTTTTTTTTACTTAAGATGCTACTCTGTTGAAGAGCAATGCATAGAGTTGTGTACTGCTGTCACAGCGTTTATACTTTACTATGGCAAAATTTGTCTGGTGCAGCTATTTCCTTTTTGCTTGAAAGATTGACAGCATCGTGTAAGCAGCGTGTGTGTATGTGTGTGTGTGTGTGTGTTCTTAAGAAGCCAGGGAATTTTGTCTTCCAAATGTGGGCCAAGATGCTCGCTTTAAATAAAATGTTTGGTGCCAGTGCGAAAGTATTACTGCCTTTGAGAGAATTTGTGTCCACATGGGCCAATGCACACCCTTGTGGTGTATAATATTGTAAAGGGTGGTTGTTTCATCAAACTCTCTTTCTAAACTCCAGTCTTTGGCAATGACTAATAGAGGGCATTCAAAACACAATGTGAAATGTTCCAGCATGCTGAAAAAAAAATTTGTAAAATGTGATTCATGACACTCACATAAACCCGAGATACTGCGATTTGTTGCGTAAAATCAAATTAATGATGAAACTCAAGCACATTCTTGTTGTTAACGGCCAACATTAATGCAGGCTTGAGTTTTATGATAGACCACAGGGACTGTTGGTAGGTTCAGATCTCTTGGTAGGGCTGTCAGACAGCTAACTTAAGCCTGCTGTCAGCTTTTTGATAAGTAATAGTACCCTGAGTACTTTTTCAGCCTCATTCTGCATCTCTTTTCCTCTCTCTCTCTGATGCCAGACACCATTTTCCCAGCGTCCTAGCATCTCAGCTTTGATGTTTCTCTTTTCCACTCTTCTCTTCTGTCCTTTATTCTAATCCACTTAGCATCCCCTTTCTGTGTCTCTCTTTACTCCCTGGGCCTCCCTGTCGCTCCCCAATCCTTTCCTCCCTGTAAGATTCAGGTAAAACTTCCTTAAGTTAAGAAGCTGCTCTTCTCCACTTCTCTCATATCATTCTTCCCTCCAATGGTAGCTGATTAGCAGCTGCTCTTCTCCACCGTTGTCCTTTCCTCACCCATCCGCCTCTGTGGTGAGAAAGTTATTCTGACTCAGAAGGAAGCATGATATTTCAAATAACAGCTGAGCAGAGAAAAGGAGTGAGAGACACAGAGGAAAGACAGAAAAGCTGATGAAGGGAAGAAAGTGGTAACTGATGAATGGACAGCGGGAAGACACAAAAATCAAGCTGTGCAGACACTGACAAGGAAATTGACAGGATAAATAGGATCAACTTTTCTCTCTGACCAGAATTTCTGACCCAGTTCTGCTCCATTTCACTTTTAATTCTGCTTCTGGTTGACTTCAACATCCACAGTAACCTGACTAACTGCAAGAAGAATTTCTGGACCACATCGTAGGCCGACTATGACCTCTGATCGTCCAACCACCTAGCTATTATCATGAACATTGACATCTTCATCCCAGAACCCAAACACATGCGCACCATCACCGCAATTTCAAGTCAACCTGCCTCAGGGAAAGAAATATCCATCCTCACCCACTCCCCTACACACTTGGTCAACCTCTACAATAACAAACTATCCCCCTGCTTCAATCAGCTTGCCCCTCTCTTTCACCCACACTACTCCCTGGTGCAGCGCTGACCTCCGTCTGATGAAATCCCGGAGCAACTTGAGCGGCTCTTCAAGAAAACCAGCCTCAAAGAACACACCCTGGCATTCAAAGACAACATGCAGCAATACAAAGATGCTCTCATCACTGCCCACTTCTCTGGCCTCATTCATTTTGGTTTTGCTAACCCCTAGGCTCTTTTTCCCCCACAATTAACAAGCTTCTTAATCCTATGGACTTGAGACCATCTGCAACCAATTAGCCATTTTCACCCCAACCCTTCCCAACTCTCAATCTCTCACTCCCCCTCTAACTGACAGGTCCTTCTCCCAATTCTCCCTGATCTCCTCTTAAACGTCTGTTATTGCTGTTTTGAACTAACAGTCGTGGCCTTCACACACCTAAACCATACCATAGTGTCACTGGACACGGATTGGTGTGGTAGGTTGGTAAGTCAGACACAAATGCATCAGGTTGGAGCCTGGCAAGATGGCTTTTCTCTTGATTTCGCAATAATTCTGCTTCCATGTAAGGTATCCTGACATCCCCAGCAACTACAGTCCCATCTCCAATTTACCCTTTCAGTCTAAAATTCTGGGATTGAATTTCTCCTCCAACTAAAAAACCCACTTGGACTCCAACCAACCCTATGCACCATTTTAACAGGTTTCATTTCCCACCACAGCACAGAATCCACCCTAATCAAAGTCACCAATGACCTCTTCATCTCCTCTGATGCCACTCCCTCAACAACATCATCCTTATCAACCTCAGTGCTGCCTTCCACACTTTCAATCACTCCATCTGTCTTTGAGTCCTCCCTCCATATCACTGGCAGTATCACCTGGTTCAAATCATACCTCTCTGACCACCAGGGCAATAAGGCTGAAAGAGAAAACATGAAAAGTGACAGGAAGACCTTTTCAAATGTACAATTTTATATTTTAGACACATAGCCGGGGGACCTAGAATGACTGCAACAGTAGAAAAAGGCCCAACTAAACATACAAAAGTTTAGTCAGAAGGTCAAAGACTAGGGCTGTAACAATATGGAAAATAAAACCAAAATTGCAACACTTAGCTCTACAAACCTGTGTCGCGTTGGGAGAAGGCAAAATCGTGACACACCCCTTCCAACTCCCAGAGTTATCCTTCTCGCCCAGATCCAGTGCTACCACATCTTTAACTTACTAGTAGTCCTTTTGGTG
>NC_045735.1:24233450-24234026 GCF_008692095.1 Etheostoma spectabile | reverse complement strand
GTTTTGTCTGGTAAATTTAGCTAACTGTACAGATGGCTAAAAGTGAAAGATGGGGCACTGCTAACGCTAACGGTACAAGTGGCAGCTGTTTGACTTGGGTGTCTGGGTCTGCAGATGTGTCCCCTGGCCGGGGCTGAAATGATAGTGAATGGTTGCTAGCTGACCAGGGGGCTGACTGTGGATGTTTCCCCGGGGCTGTTGTCAGTTCTCATCCCAACTAAAGCCTCGCAGCGCTGGGAGACTGAGGCAGAAGACAGGGGTGTGCTAGCTAGCTACAGTACCATTAGATTGGTCTATCTATACAGTTAAAGTTACTGATGAAGATGTGGGTTAGCCCAGAGTTGTTAACCTGGTCAAAACAATAATACTGAAATCAAATTAGCGTGTTGGATGGGGTCGTAATCTTACGTTACCCACCAAGAATTACATTAGCGACTTGTCAATCAGCACCTTTACAGTAGGCACCAAAGCACTTTTTGTCTTCGTTCCCCAACAGCTTGGGAGGAGAATTGTTACCACTATTCTTATGTCTCATTCTAAGGAGTTAATGAACAACTGAAACGATTTTGGAAACAT
>NC_045735.1:24230585-24233440 GCF_008692095.1 Etheostoma spectabile | reverse complement strand
TTTTAAGGTACAATAGAATCTTTGGTGTTGGATTGATCAACATCAAAATCAAACAATATCAATAAATAAGTCTGACTGTTGTATTACTGTGATGCAAACTGGGATGTAATCAATGACAAAACGTTGCCATGTGGCAGAAAAATGTTGTATTACGGCCCCCCCGCCCAAAATAAATAAATAATTGAGGTTTGTACAGAATCGTAGGTAAAAAATCGTGAACCAAAGGAAACCAAAGTTTGGTGTATTGTTACAGCCCTATCAAATACAATTAGGCAGTTTGGACAAGCAGGCTGTCATGTTGTATTGTGATTGGCAAATAAGCCGATACTCAAGAAGACAGATGGAAATACATTGAGAGAAGAGAGACAGGAATCCAGAAAGTGCAAACAGTCAGACAGGCAGATAGATTTGGCAGACAGGCTTGGAGGTGTGCAAATACACATGCCTCTGGGTGGGCAGACACACAAACAAACAAACAAACAAACAAACAGAGGCGAGCAAACTTTGAAATGAAATAGCAGCTACACAGACAAGTGAGCAAACACGCACAATGAAAGACACACAGGCAGAGAAGAGGAATAGAGATTGAAGGAATATTCACTCAGCATCTTATGATTGTTCCCCTTTTTGCCCTCATCAGACACACTCAGAGACGGATCGGCTAACTGGGAGAAACGGGAAGATTCCTGGTGGGCTGTTGCTGGGCCGCAAGGCCAGGCGACAGGGTTGGTAAACAGAATTATTTTAGAAGTATATCATGTAGGCTGTTGCGTTAGGTTAATAAAATTCATGAATTTTATTTAACATCAACTTCACACAACACCACCTAGCAGTAGGCTAACGTAAACAAGCTCACACGCGTGACCACTGATATGCAATGATGTAGGAGGTCACGCACAACTTACATTCCACCACCAGCTACACTCGCAGAAGCCCAGGTACAAGATGCAGTGAGAAAAAAAGAGATCAAAAAGACAAGATGGAAAATAGAAAGAGAAAAAAGGGGAGCTGAAAAGGCCAGAAATAAAAAAAAAGCTATAAAAGTGGAGGAAGGCAAAATGTACCAAACTCAGAAAGCTGTTTGTGACGCGAAATATTGCTTTGATGAATGCAAAATATTACTTTACAATGCCACCGAAATGTGAGACACTGTTGTCTATTGTAGTCTCAAAGGAGCAGTAGCAGCCAGTAGACCTGTTTACCGCTGGCAGTGAAGAAGGGGCAGTACCAATTGGCAGCAATAAGCCAATAGTGTCAGATTGAGCAGGTAAGATTGATCACGGTTAAAGATAATTATAACTTTTTTTTGTAGGGAGGGTACAGTTAAGAAAAAATCTGGCTGGTCTGAGACTTGAAGCCCCACTCGGCTGTGGGCACACTCTCTCATGCAAGCACGCACACACACACACACACACATGCATACAGACACAGACATAGAGCCAAGCAATCCAGCGCTTACCCAGGCATGCCAGGCTGAGTGCCATCGGTAGCCAGGGAGGAGCAGCATGCAGCTTTTGAGTGCTTATACACAGACACGCACACACACTGAAAGAAAAAGCAAGGGAGAGCATCGACATCTGTTACTGGCTCTAGTTCAGGCAATTCTTATGTCACGCTAGACCAGAATTCACATATGTTATTCCTATGATGTGACTGTTCATTCAGTATTTCTCAACACCAATCTTCCACAGCAAGAAACCAAGAAGCACATGCCCTTTCAAGGCTCCAATGAACAGAAACAGAAATGTAAAAAGAACTATTTGGTTTGGAGCGGTTTCTTACTTTGCAGCATCTCCCACTGTAGCACAGGTTGTAGGCACAGGTTTTGGTCTTTGTACAGGTAAGAAGGTACAAAACCTGCTGACCAACTTTACCCAGCTGTTGTTGACCAAAAAGCAGTCACAGCATATCACTCTCCCTAAAACCACACAATATAGTTTATTTTGTACATTTCTTTTAATGTAGGGGTTAAACAATCAAGATACAATAGTATTCCCCTTTGGAGGAGTTTAAAAGGTGCATTTTTCAACTTAGGGCACACTGCCAGTTTCGGACTGCTTCTAGTATTTGTGCTAAGCTAGGCTAAACAAGCTTAAAGATGTGTTAACAGTGGATGAAATGACAGTGTGCAATGTGAATGGGGTCCCTCGTAGTGACAAACCCAGAACACAGAATTATTACCCGATCCGCAGTTGGTTTTACTGTTTTGGTTGACTTTCATTTCTTTCATCAACCACACTTCCAGCCAATGAGCATCCATTTTTACTAAGAAAAGCTGGACTTATAGTGTAGTTTCCTGACATTTACTATGTAGTTCCTCTTAACCTACAGTGCAATATTGTATTATGAATTGGTTCTTACTGGTACTTAAATGTAAGTACAGCGGAACAAGTATTTTAGTACTGGGTACCTATATGGTATTTTAAAAGAAAGAAGAAATTAGTTTTACTGTACAGTGGGCTAGAAAGTTTGGGCACCCCAGGTAAAAAATTGTATTAATGTGCATAAAGAATGTATGATATGTCACAAAAAGTTAGATTTTTCATTTTCAAAATAACAGAAAACAAAAAATGGCGTCTGCTAAATTTTAGGCACCCTGCAGAGCTAATACCTTGTGCCCCCCCCCCCCCCCACCCTTTTGGCAAGTATCACAGCTTGGAAACGCTTCATATAGCCGCCTAGAGTCTTACAATTCTTTTGAGGTATCTTCGCCCATTCTTCCTTCCAAAAGTCTTCCAGTTCTTTGAGATTTCTGGGCTGTCTGTCACGCACTGCTCTTTTAGGTCTATCCATAGATTTTCAATTATGTTGAGGTCAAGAGATGGTGAAGGCCATGGCAAAACCTTCAGTTTACG
>NC_045735.1:24230475-24230575 GCF_008692095.1 Etheostoma spectabile | reverse complement strand
TAATCCACCGTGGATCTTGAGGTGTGTTTAGGTGTCTTTCTACAAACTTTTGCAGACACCATTGTTTTGTCTTCTGTTATTTTGAAAGTGTAAATGATGG
>NC_045735.1:24229337-24230465 GCF_008692095.1 Etheostoma spectabile | reverse complement strand
AATCAAACTTTTTGTGACATATTATACAAATGTCGAATCCATCATTTGATGCCTTTTGGAGATTTTTCCATTTTTTCTTGGCTTCTTTATGCACATTAAAACAAACTTTTATCTGGGGTGCCCAAACTTTCGAGGTCCACTGTAAGTACTTTAGTTAGCAATGGGTATTGTAGAGGAAAGAAGAAATGATTGTGTTGAAAACATGATGAACTGTTCCTTTAAATGATAAGCTCTTTTGGATTTAAGTATACTCAAATATAAATATAGGGCAGTGGCAGGATCTGCCATAATAATTATATCCAAGGTCTCATGAATTTCTCATTTTGGTGCTTTGTGAAGAAGCTCCCTGCGCCCAACCCTGAATAAATTTCAAACTGTATCCTGAATCGTGCGGATGATATGTTGAATTTCTACTCTTATAGACAGTATGTCTATTATTTTTTTGCTGCTAAAATGACCCAATTTCCCCACATCGATCAGTAAAGTTTTATGTTAGGAGGAAGAAGAATTCCTCTAGGGGGAAATTACATTTTTTCACTGTAGCCTATTGTTATTTGGTCACGCAAACACACACACACACACACACATACACACATACACACACACACACACAATAGAAACATGTATATGCAGTAGTTATGAGAAATTGAGAGAGAGAGAGAAAGAGAAAGATAGAGAGAGAGAGAGAGAGAGAGAGAGAGAGAGCTCTGTGAATAATTTCTAATTTTTAAGTCTACCACACTCACATGTGTCTCATGTCTCCTTATAATTTGTATTTTAGTCTGCTTCTAGTGACTGAGCCTAAGTTTGGTTATCTTTACAGCATCCCTCCTTTCATCTGACATTAATATAACTTATCTTTTCACAACATCCAGACGTAAAAATAAAGGTCTTCACTTCCACTCACTGTCCTACCTCTGCTATGAAGGTAAATATGGTGAAAAACGCAAAAAGCGCGTAGATGCAATGTGAGCACTTGCAGAATATGATTTGAGAGATGGTAAAAAAATCTGTACTCGTAGATGTGATGTGTACACTTGTAGAATATGATTTTAGAGCTTGTAGAAAAAAAAATTGTACTCATATATATATATATATATATATTTTTCACTTCAGTCACTTTTCCAG
>NC_045735.1:24228771-24229327 GCF_008692095.1 Etheostoma spectabile | reverse complement strand
ACTCAGTGATTACAACCTCTCGAATCAGTTGCTGCAGTGTGCTTTCTCGCATCACATAGTGGCGAGTCTGCGCCCTCGACTTTTAAACACTTCTTGTGATACATTTGGTGCAAAACTACTTTGTACCTGTGGACTTAGTCTGTGGAGCTCTGAGCCAACAGGACGGCCGGGGAAAGCAGCATGAAAAAAGCATGAAAGCTAGCGTTAGCTAACTAGCAGCCAGCCCGCTTCTAAATACTGTAAATACCTTTTAATTATGCTAGTTAGCTAACGCTAGCTTTCATGCTACATAAATAACAGAGTTGTCCCTCATCTGGGGATAGACACCCAGTTGTCCCCGGCCGTCCACAGGTACAAATTAGTTTTGCACCAAATGTATCGCAAGAAGTGTTGCAAAAGTGGATGTGCAGACTCGCCGCTGTGTGATGCGAAAGAGCACATTGCAGTGACAGATTCGAGAGATTGTAATCCCGGAGTTGTGATTATACTGGAAAAGTGACTAAAGTGAGAAAAAATAAATACGAGTACAGATTTTTTTCTACAAGCTCTCAAATCA
>NC_045735.1:24228256-24228761 GCF_008692095.1 Etheostoma spectabile | reverse complement strand
TGCTCACATCGCATCTACGCGCTCTCACGTTTTGCCCATGTTTACCTTCATGCTCTGCTGTTATGGTTTGGGGTTTTTTTGGGGTTGTTTTTCCCTTCTAGCCTCCTAGTATGTGTTCTTGGTTTTCTCTGTGGTCCTGTGTCCCTGTCTTGTTCCCGGGTCTGTTGTCTGCTTATTGGTAGTCCGCTTCGTCTTGTTGTGTCTGTCTTGTCTAGCTTCACTTGTTTGTCTGATTGCCCAGCCGCCCTAATGTGATTCACTGATGTTACCTGTTCCCCATTGCCTTACTTACCTCCTGTATTTAACCCCAGTGTTTCCTTGTCTCTGTTGGATCATTCCAGTTGTGCGTCCTGTCCGTTGTTAGCCTGTCTGTCGCCCAGTGTAGTTTGCCAGCTTTGTCATCCTGTGAGTTGCAAGTTTGCTCTTGTTCTGCCTGTTGTCCCGTTCCTTGTCTTTGTGCTCTGTATTCCCCTGCAGTTTCCCTGTGACCTGTGTTTCCCTGGAT
>NC_045735.1:24228163-24228246 GCF_008692095.1 Etheostoma spectabile | reverse complement strand
GCCCTTGGACTTTTTGTGTGGTTTCCAGCCTTGGTGCTCCGGCTTTTTGTTTTTCCCTGACTCCCCGTTTGCCTGTTGTGTTT
>NC_045735.1:24225903-24228153 GCF_008692095.1 Etheostoma spectabile | reverse complement strand
ACAATAAACTTGTCAAACTGTTTATTTGCTGCTCTACATTTGGGTCCTTCTTCCACATCCCGCAACACTCTGCTGCCTATATGAGCAAACGGACACAGCCTTATTATAAGTCACATGTGAAATGGTATCTTGGGAGAATTTTGCTTTTGATATATTTTGTTGAAACAGGATTTAAGGTTATAATGTTTAAATGTACAAACCAATGAGATCACAGTGGGTGGGAAAAATGCTGGTATTTGTAACAGTAACTAAAGATACACTTCCCTGGGCAGATGTAATACAATTTAAAAACAAAAAAGTAAAAAAGTTTTAAACTAAAGTGTAAACTTTACCAACAACATGATGCCTATTTGTTTTGTAACAAATGGCCGACATCTCCTTTCAGCGGCTTCTGCTCTTTGCTTGTAACACAACATAAATTCAAGGACCATACAGGGCTGGACAAGTATCAAAATGAGTAAGTCAATACTTACTTACTATGATGCCTCTGTGTTTGATGCTTGCCATTTGCTGTGACAAGAGGATATTGCTAATGCTGAGCATCTGCTCTGATGTTGTTGCATCAAAGGATGGAAAAAAAGGCAAGCGAGATAGCAAGGTGGATGCATAATACTGTGTGTGTATATATATATAGGATTTAGAAGTACTTTTTGATTTGCACTGGGTCAGCACTTAGGCACTGAAATGATATGACACAAATTGTGACTATCTTTTATGATGCTAAATTTGCCAGTATTGTGTCATAGCAAAGTAATAAAAAAAAATTGCAAGATGTTCTGAAATTACAGTAGCTGACAAA
The DNA here is from genome assembly GCF_008692095.1 of Etheostoma spectabile. Classification (NCBI taxonomy): domain Eukaryota; kingdom Metazoa; phylum Chordata; class Actinopteri; order Perciformes; family Percidae; genus Etheostoma; species Etheostoma spectabile. The sequence continues at coordinate 24,227,354 of NC_045735.1, read as the reverse complement.
TATGAAAAAAAACTGTCTCAAAGATAAAACAGTATTTCAAGTTAAGAACGACAAGTTGAGGTAGACAGTCAGAGAGAAAGCCAAAAGCCAAGGTGCTTTTCTTTTTGTATGGACTTAGATTAAAACAAAACGGCCGCAAGTTTGACTCCAACCTGTGGCCCTTTGCTGCGTGTTGTTTGCCCTCTCTACTTTTGTGCCTTCATTGGTCCTGTGGAAATAAAGGCCTAACATGCCCTAAAAAAAAAGAAAATCTTAAAAAACAAAACAAACCTATCTTTTCTCTCCCCTTTTAAGGTACAGAAATATCCTCATCAATGTCCTTATTCTCTCATGTTCCTGAGTTTGTTGCATTGATAACATGCTTTTTTACTTACTTAGCTCTCATAAGTTAAAACATTATGTTGTCTGTCACCTGCAGTATGAATAAAGCAAATTATTTTTTGGCAGATGGAGAAGCTACATTCATTCTTTTCTCCTGACTAAGCTATACTGTAGTTTTATTGCTGCTGAAGAAAACAGATATCGTTTGGGCCCTCATTGGTTGCTCTCCTGGTGGACCACATCTGCAAATATACAAACCTGGGCATCACTGCCATGTTTGATGTCATCCATCGAAGTTTGCTTGGTTGTATGCTCTATTGTGGAGCAGTCATAAAGCCTGATTGCTGTACCACTTTAAGTTTTACTTGATTACCAAAGCACAGATGTGCCAGGCCCGAGAGTAAGGATTTTACCACTTGAGTCACTCTGGTGCAGTGCAGGTTGCTTCTTATCACAAATTACATGCTTCTGTTTTCATTTTTTCAGTACTTAAGGACATGCCCTCATCTACATTGATTCAAGACGTTAAAAAACGGGGACATTTTAAATGGAACCTTGATCAACAAAGGTTCTGTGGAAGACTACTTTCACTACATTTGTTTTTCTCTAACTGATTCTGGAACAAAACTCTTTTTGTATTCAGTGTCTGCTCTGAGATTATGAAGGGGGATATTCACGCTAAATACTGAGCCAGTCAAGAGCATAAGGAACAAGGCCTCATAAGGATGTCAGAGGCATTAAAATACGTCCTACATACAGAAAAAGAAACATCAAACAACCCTCTGGATTATGCTTTTAAAAGTATCCAAGCTAAATTATTTCCTCTTTGCACTTGCCAATCAACCTACTCACTGTGACACAAATTATCTCAATTTGTGTTTTTCATGTATTGTACACTTTTACCCTGAAGCTACATAATCAGGGAAGGCTATACTATTTCGTAACTGAAACAACTTGAGTACAATGTTACAGACACTGATAGTGTTGATTCTAATTGTTTTGGTCAACTCTTTAATTGACCATTCACTGAACCCTTAGATACTTTTACTACTGTGCCTATGCTTTCCATAGCTGCATGGTTCATATGTACTCTACATTTACACTCACCTAAAGGATTATTAGGAACACCT
>NC_045735.1:24222406-24225893 GCF_008692095.1 Etheostoma spectabile | reverse complement strand
TTTCTCATTTATGCAATTATCTAATCAACCAATCACAGTTGCAGAAGCAGAAGCAGTTGCTTCAATGCATTTAGGGGTGTGGTCCTAAGCTCACAGTCTGTGAGCTAAATGGCTAGCCTTTTAAAACCCTACCATGTTAGTGCTGTCACCTGCGACAGGAGAAACAAGTACTTTATGTCTTATTTAATCTCCAGATTATTTAATTATTTAAAAGCAGTGAAATGAGCCGTTTCAACGAGGTCCTCTGACAATTGCAGGCCATCCAGAATCTTTTTTAATCCATCATGGAATTACAGTGTCTTTGTAACATAAATAAAACATAATTATGAATCCAAAAATCAACTTTCGTATGTTCTGTTTGCTTTGAGACTTTGATTTGGACTGATCATTTCGCCGTAGATTTAGCTTGTTAGCAGAACAAGCTTGGCTTGTTTCTTTGTAGCCCTTCCAGAAGCTAAAAAATCCATCCGTGAAGACAGGGACATTTCGTAGACTTTGCTCAATAATTCCAGAGCAAAAAATCCACAATTGAGCGACAATTAACTGTGTTTAGTCATCTTTTTGTACCAAACAGCAATGTCTTTGTGTTAGCCGGCTGCCATCTTTGAAAAGGGCACTTTGACTGACAGCTGGCTTTTGCAATCACATCGAGTCATTCGGGGAAGTTTGCTCAGCCGTTAGAGAGGCCTTACAAAAGGGCCTTATTTACTGGGTCTGTGTGTGTGTGTTTTGGAAGGCAGACGAGAGAAACAAAAAGAGACACCAGAATGAAGCCTGGAGGTAGAAATACGTTTGATTTTGCCAGCATCAGGCCTTGATCTCAAATAGCTGACAGATAATGTATTAGAGGTGACACAACTAACCTTTTTTGGATAAAAGCGTATGGACTTTTTCGGGAAAATCACATACAGCCAAAAGTATTGGCCATGATTGTTCTCTGTCTGATTACGAATACGTTTCAGTGTAATGTTTCAAGCTAAATCACTTTAGGATGGGAAACCTAGGGTACACACAGTTTACAATATTGTGTTTAAAGACTGTGACAAGTTTGGCTCGGGTTGCTGGAGTGTAAACTAACGTAGGTCTACACTCTGATATAGTAGCATCCAGGACAGGCTCCCACACAGTGAGGAAATACTACACACAAGTCCTGAAGGTTACTACTGTAGATGTAGGCTAGTGAGCCAGACATGCTAATGTTTGAACTTTAGAGCAGATAAACACACAGTTTAATCCAGGCCTTTACAGCTTTTAGTCTTACTAAAACTCCATGTACATTGCTTCAACTTGCAGAGGAATCCAAAGCTCAATGGGCCTGCTGTGCATAGTTATGGTTGCTCAGCTGCATCCGCTGCTTGTGGGAGAGATTTATTGAAAAGCCAATTCATATGTTAGCAATTACAATTAAAAAAAGCAATTAGCAATCTAAAAAGAAAACTTGTTGGGGTGTGAGTTTGCAGGAATCAAGTTTCCAATTTGTTGATACTTTCCAGTTTTCCAATTTGTTGGTGTTTAAGTTTGTGCTTCAAATGTCTTTAAAGAAAGACACGCCAGCCCTCTTCTGTTTGGGGAATCACATCACAGAAAGAGGGCCATCTTTGTGGTTTTACAAATAAAGATGACAGCCTGAAGGACAGATATTTATATTCATGAGATTCAATCTTAACTACACTTGTATATTTAAAAGGCTATAAATGTCTTTCAAGACACATTCCATGTGCGCTGGCTTGAAGTAAACAATCAAAGGTGTCATACAGTCCATCTGTTTATTATTAAATCCTGAAAACCCGAAAAGCAAGCCGCCTTTTTTAGCACTGGCATGGAGAAATAAGGCAGTTGGAATAGACATACAGTACATGTGTCCATACATTCAAGAAATCTGTTCACCACTAGGTAAACATATTAAACTTAAGACGAAAACAATGGATAGGATCCACACACCGGAAAAAAAGCCCTTCATTCCTTCATCCAAAAAAGTAGGTTGAAATTATTTTATATGTATGTGTTGCTGTTTTAGAAAGCAGTTCATTTGAGGAAAACCACTTGCAATTCTTCGCCAGAATCACACCCACAACATGGCACATATACTGTATGTGTCTACAAGCTACAAAGACTCACCATGAAATTGTCTTTAATTGGCTTTTAACAACCCACAAGATTAGGCAACAAACCATGTGTCACTTTAACAGTTCCCCCTGATACCAGCAAGTCCCTGAAATTTGAAATTCAGAGTATAATGCAATGTTGAACGTGTTGTGCTTTTTTTCCTTAATTCAGGTATATGGTATCTTGTATCTTGGACATATAGTTTTTACTTATTTGCAAAAACATATCTCCATTTTATTTGTTTTACCGAATCACGCTTTTTGTGTGTCCAATCCATTGTAAAATCTGGTAAACATGATGCATGCGCAGAAAATTTTCTTTTGACAAAATCCTCAAACACAACGATCAATTACTGTGGCCAGATGCAGAGCAGGCGCACATGTACTGAGAGATTTAGGCCTCGACACAGAGGTCAAGGGTTTGAATCTGACCTGTGACGATTTCCTGCATGTCTTAACCAAGATAACCAATCAATTACTGACCCTACCCTAAGCTAACAAGCAGCTTCTACTAACAGTTCCAACCATATGGCTTGTGACATTACTACTCTACTGCTTGTTTTCCCGCTACTAGTCTTGCATTGGCAGACCTTATCCACAGCGCTGAGGTCGGCTATACCACACATACATTCCGGGATAGTGAAAAAATGCTCTGGGTTGTTTGCATTTCTTTTAACTAGAGCTGGGCAGCGATTAAAAGTTTTAATCACGATTAATTGCATAATTTCCCTGAATTATCGTGATTAATCGCAAAGTGAAATAATTACTTCAAAAGTAGTGTATATAGTGCAATTTTATTTTAAATGTTCTGCCATATGAACAAAAGTGCCATAACATTTGTTCTGCAAAAACTTACCAGCATTTTGTTTATAAAGTAGCAGTTAAATAAAATATTTAGTGTACATCTCAACTTAAACAATGTATTTATCATGTCCAGAGTTGAATTCCATCTGGTTGGAACATCTTGCATAAGCGACTCCTTCTAATGTCCACGTTCTTCTGTTGTTGCTCTAACTCTGCAGCACACACAACTTTTCTGCACTTCGCAAGGACACTGTCAAACGCACTGTTAAGCAGAGACACTGAGGGACACTGTCCAACGCGCTGTAAAGCAGAGACACTGTGACAGAACGCTGGAGACACAAAGCAGGGGACATGATCAGAAGGCAGAAGCCTCGCAGCAGCGATCAGATTTCATTTCTCTTCGTACTATCTGTGCTAACTGCGGTGACTTTATTTGACACATTCCACTGCACTGCAGTCTGAAGCTATCCACGTCGCTATGGCGTTTGTTAGCGTCTCTTGCCTTTGCTTATCTAAACTTACCCACACGCTGCATCCAACGTAGCCTGTCAAAGCCTCGCGCCACTGTGTGTTTCGTT
>NC_045735.1:24222312-24222396 GCF_008692095.1 Etheostoma spectabile | reverse complement strand
CTGGTATCAACTGTCAAGGTGATATTTCCAACTGGAAGTACTCCGGTGATAAGAAAAATCAACTTTGCAGTATTTACAAAGCCT
>NC_045735.1:24221887-24222302 GCF_008692095.1 Etheostoma spectabile | reverse complement strand
AACTTTTACAATAATAAAGAAATAATGAAAACTGCGTTAACGCGCAATAAAAAAATTGTCAGCGTTAATTAATTAATTAGTTAATGCGATAATAACGCGTTAACTTGCCCAGCCCTACTTTTAACCAATCACAATTGTCTTGGGTGGCACCAAGCTCCGGCTTTGCACCCTGCATAAGAAAACACCACATTAAATATTAAATTAACTGTTCACACAATGCAGTAGCGTAAGCTATTGAAATTAGCTGGTTACATGGCAGTCTCTATCCACGACGTTCCACTTCCAGGATTGCTACGTTACCAACGGAAATTCCACCCAATTTCACTTGTCCGAATGACCGTTACCATCAGCTTTCTTTGTGTTGGGATTTTAAACTCCGGTCGATTTCTGAGGACTATGGTTAACTGCTCCTCAG
>NC_045735.1:24215903-24221877 GCF_008692095.1 Etheostoma spectabile | reverse complement strand
GGGTAAATCCAGACAGCTAGCTTGACTATTTGTCCAATCTGAGTTTTCTGAACGTACACGTTCCACCAAAACAAGTTCCTTCCCGCAGGTATTTTACAGCAGCACCATGGCTCTGCCTTCAGCTTATAGCAGCCCATGACCATTGTGATTGGTTTAAAACGGCAATACACCAGAGCACCCTTTTCTCCCATCCCGGAATGCTGTGTCATTTTCAGCATGTAACTTGCTAGCTCAAAGTTTGTGGTTGTTTCCTGAAGCAAACAGAGTTTGAGAACGGCAACACACAGAGAGCGGAAGGTGAGGCTCATGCGTTAGATGTCAGGCAATTATCCTGGAAATGTACCTTTGTTAATCCATGATAGGCCGCTACCGCAAAACTTCACCTCCACACCTTGCCACAAGTCTGTTTACACAAAGGTTTATCAAGACGTTAGTCCGTCGCTATTGCGACAGTACACAAACAATTGTCCACTGCTATGACCACTCTGCTACGTAAATTGAAATGGAAATGGCCTTTCTATCAATTTTATTTCTATGGTTCTAACTGGTCAAAAAGCCGAAATCTGGGTGGTCAGTTCTCCTTAACAGGTCTGTTTCTTTAGCTGGGTTACTGACACCCCTGTCCATGTAGCCATTCAGAAACACACATTCAGCTAATTAGCTGAACACAGTAACAATTAGCTTTTTAAGAGAACTATCAGCAGCAGTCTGCTTTGGAAAACCAAGGCACTTTTCTTGCATGGTTTTATCCCCTTTCCTATCCACTTTGTGTCGCTGTAATTGTCTTTATAATGTGTTTCATTTATACCTGGGTTATCTCCTCATTGTAACATGTCTCTGGGCGATGCACTCTGCTCTACCAACACGTTCTCTCAGCTCTTTAACTATTCAGTCAGGTTTCCCAGGTCAATGTGGAGAGGGAGCTTTGCAGCTGTTTGTCAGCAGTTCAGTCCATTTTATTTCTCTGCATTAACTTGCTCTCACTGACACACGGATACATCCAGACAATACAGCCACAGCTGCTGCCCTTTCTGAAACACATATCTGCTTTCCCTCATCCAAGCTGTCCGGCTGGTACAGTAGAGCAGGTTACCTTATTTCCATGAGTAAATTCCTTGCCCCTCACTCACTTTTTCTGCATTTTGAACAACAATGCTGCTCAATTCTTTATCGTATTGTATATGTTGCAATTAGGCTGTAATACATAAGATGGTAATTACTTTCCTCTCTTAAAGGGGTTAAATTCAGAGGCTATTATTTCGTCACATCCATCTCATGTTTTACTCATGAGACTACAGTTTATTGCCTTTATTAGCATGTCATGGCCGTGATCATGCAAATCTAACACAGCAGAGGAAGCAGTAATTTCCACCGTCTGGTGAGGTTTAGGAGTATGTGAGCAGCAGATGAGAGCAGCAAAGTGCATAAGTGGCGGGTTAAGAAAGCTAATTTGTTTTCCACCACCACTATCCTATGACATTCATAGGTATGATCTACTAATATCTAGTGTGCTCCAAGAGCATGCTATTTCAGTGACAAACCAAAAAAAACCTCTCCATTTCAGCCTGACTTGAAAATCAACAGCCAACATCAGGAAGTGGCAATTGTAGCCCTTGGTCTTTAATATGTGCCTTTCAGCAGCACACAACAGACCAGAGAGCGTAAGGTGAGAAGAGTTTACGTGCAGACATCTGCTTGGAGAGCCTGTGGTCATCCATTTGAGTCAAGCAGTTGGTAGACAGATTAAGAGATGAGATGTCCATGTACTGGCGGGTTTTAAATCCAACAGTGGTCTTGCAGTGTGCATAGTGTAGTGAAGAGGCCCACTCTAGCAGCATAAAGATTTGGTGGTGACAAGTAGGCCAAAATAGATGAGTCCCCCAAATAGGCTTAAAATAGACGTGCGTTAGCCATGCTGACAGATAAAATCCACTGTGTTGCATGTCCAGAAGTAATGGAATTTTAGTATTATACCATTCTCAGAACATTCAACCTTTTTTGAATCAACCATAAGTAGTGTTTCTAATCAGTTCCTGGCTGATTAAAGTTTTATTGTTGTATGTTTTAATGAGCCGCGTTTCATGAGAACAGGCTGACAGAATCAATTTGTGTTTCAGAATTGAAAAAGATAAAAGAAAATTCTTCTGCTGCCATCCCAGCTCATCTACACTCACCGGCCACTTTATTAGGTACACCTGTCCAACTGCTCGTTAACACTAATTTCTAAGCAGCCAATCACATGGCGGCAACTCAGTGATTTAGGCAGTAGACATGGTCAAGAGAATCTCTGCAGTTCAAACCGAGCATCAGTATGGGGAAGAAAGGTGATTTGAGTGACTTTGAACGTGCATGATTGTTGGTGCCAGAAGGGCTGGTCTGAGTATTTCAGAAACTGCTAATACTGGGATTTTCACGCACAACCACTCTAGGGGGTACAGAGATGGTCCGAAAAAGAAAAAAACATCCAGTGAGCGGCAGGTCGTGGGCGGGAATGCCTTGTTGATGCCAGGGTCAGAGGAGAATGGCAGACTGGTTCGAGCTGATAGAAGGGCAACAGTGACTCAAATAACAACCCGTTACAACCAAGGTGGGCAGAAGAGCATCTCTGAACGCACAGTAAGTCGAACTTTGAGGCAGATGGGCTACAGCAGCAGAAGACCACATCGGGTGCCACTCCTTTCAGCTAAGAACAGGAAACTGAGACTACAATTTGCACAAGCTCATCGAAATTGGACAATAGAAGATTGGAAAAACGTTGCCTGGTCGATGGTCTCGATTTTGCTGCGACAGTCGGATGGTAGGGTCAGAATTTGGCGTCTACAAAAGAAAGCATGGATCCATCCTGCCTTGTATCAAAGGTTCAGGTGGTGGTGGTGGTGTCATGGTGGGGGGAATATTTCTTGGCACTCTTTGGGCCTGGTACCAATTGAGCATCGTTGCAACGCCACAGCCTACCTGAGTATTGTTGCTGACCATGTCATCCCTTATGACCATAATGTACCCAACTTCTGATGGCTTTCAGCAGGATAATGCGCCATGTCATAAAGCTGGAATCATCACAGACTGGTTTCTTGAACAGACAATGAGTTCGCTGTTACTCAAATGGCTCCACAGTCACCGATCTCAATCCAATAGAGCATCTTTGGAGTGGTGGAACGGGAGATTGCATCATGGATGTGCAGCCGACAAATCTGCGGCAACTGTGTAATGCCCTCATGTCATATGGACCAAACTCCCGAGGAATGCTTCCAGCCACCTTGTTGAATCTATGCCACGAAGAATTGAGGCAGTTCTGAAGGCAAAAGGGGGTCCAACCCGTTACTAGCATGGGGTACCTAATAAAGTGGCCGGTGAGTGTATATTCCCTTTGGCATTAGATGCATATTATCAGATTTGACCATAGCTACAATTAGCGTAACTTAAGGACAATTTAAGAGTGGGTTGAAAATTTCTTGAAAGAACCAGCAATATGCTTTTTTATCTTGTACATTTGCTTGGACAGCTAGTTCTGTGCTTGAGGCTTGTTGAAGATTTAGTGCAAAGTCCTGGCATGTAGTCCAATATGCCTGGACTTAAAAGTTATGACAGATGCTGAGGCATTTCATTAATCTTATGTCTCCAGTTGAGCGAGGGTACAGTCACAGCTAATACTTCCTGATAAAATATGTCATGGCAAAACTGTTCAAATGACTGATTGACAATGAAAACATTTATTAAATAAAAATGTTCTCACTACATAAGTCCACATAATAAAAAAAAAACGTTGTACTAATCCAGCACTTGGCAACGAACAAGACGCAGAATTAGTTTGCACGCCTCCTCTTTGTTATTTCTACATTTTAAAACGTTTTTATTCAACTTAACAGTTACAATTTCAGATTTCAAAGATTGTGATTGAGGTCACGGTCAAATTTGGCCTACTACAAAAATCTAAAGTACAAAGTACAAAGATCAAAAGGCAGTCAGTTCAGGAATAGGAAAAGATGACCTGAATCAAAGGTGAGTCGAAGAGATTGGCAGACTGTGAAATCAAAGACAACCTGCAGGGGTTTTGTCTGGTACAGACTGTTATTGTATGTCTGCAAGGCGGTTACTTCTCTGCAAGTTAATTTAAGAGGATAGTAGTGAGTTCCAATTACTGAAATTGGCTAAATGTGAATTGATCAATTTTTCTGGACAATACTGGTGCTAGTAAAGACATAAAAAGGTTACCTTTGAATTAAAAGAAGGTAAATGGTCGGCAGTTATAAAATTTAAAAAAAACAAAACAATTATTTTTCCTACAATCAGTATTTTTTTTATTTTTTTTTTACCAATGATTCACCTAAATATTTTCTGTTTTACAGTACCGCTGACAACAACTACATGAACTACATGTTTCTAGCGAAACAGCTGCAAAAGCAGAAAATGCAGAAAATACATGTGATGTACTTCTCTACAAATTAAATGCATGTCAGACTGACTGAATGACATGTGATGTGCATTCATCTTAAAAACAATTAGTTTTTAGGAATGTCTCATGATATTTGTGTCTAGTGTAAAGTGAACTATTCTACTTTTGTTTTTGTTAAAGAAGGAAACTTCCAGAATCGCGATAAATGAAAATCACAATACAAATTAAATACCCTAATACCTGCTGTATCGTGAAATTATCTAATTGGGACTAAAGCAATATCATCCCTGCCCTTAATAACAGTCTAAAGTAATTTTGGGGAAAAAAGTTTTAAACAAGTAGAAATTGCAAAGAAAATGACAGTACATCTGGGAAAACAGTGTTGATCTGAAGATAAAAGTTAAGGACATAAAGAAAAGTATTTAGCAGATGTTACAGCAGCTGTACAGAAAGGTACGTTTGTAGTATAATTCATTGCAAAAAATCAATACTAGTCCAGATATGTATTGCAAAATGGAAAAAATGCTGTTTTGTATGATAAGGTTGGAAATGCAGTAGCTCGAGAGTAGTTCAGATGGCGCTGGAGTAAAGCTTTGATCAACGAAAGAAACTGGGTAGCTGTTCTATTATATCCTACAATAATGTTAATTCATGAAGCTGCTGATTATAACAAAGTTGCTTGCCATAAAACATGTGTTGCAAAAGGTGTAATAAAAATAAAGGAATTATCAATAGTACATGCTTGTAAGCGATGAGTAGAGAGCAAATACACGAACAAAGTAGAAGGCAAGGTTAATACATGTATTAGCCATGCTCTATTCAGAAGTGTTCAACAGCCTCCTTCACAGTTGGTTTCATATCATTTTCCCATACATTTGTGCCTGGAATGACAAAAGTACCTTAAATATGTCATGGGTCACAATTGAGCAGTGAATACCATGGCTGCACAGTAGGGGGGCTAAACGAATCAATGCATGAACAAAATGAGAACTTGGCCCAATCACTGAAAATCATTCAGGCAGTGTTGAGGCACTTATGTTTGGAGCGGTGATGGAAAATGCTATCACCCTCTAGAGGTCTTGTTTGACCTCTGTCAGCAATTTCATATTTCTTGTTCTGTCCATCTAGAAGAAGAAGACAAAGACTTGTTAAGACCAGAGCCTCTGTGTTTTATAAAATCACCGGTTCTAAGGACTCTACACATGACTGTGTATGAATTATGTGGATTCAGAATACACTTACCCAATATAACAATAAGGTATTAAACTAATGAATGAACCTTTCTACAGGGGAGAAAAATGTGTTAGTTTCACAATGTAAATTTAGTCCTCTTTGCCTTTTTTTAAAAATAAACACAACTGCTTGGATTCTTGATTCTGGAAGTTAATTTCTTTGAAAGCAAACCTATGGGAAATTGTAATTGCAATGAAAAATTAATAAAAACATTGTTATAAAACATAGAGTAAGAGAGTAAATACCAACAAAAATTCCAAACATTGAAGAAAATTCCTCTCCTCTCCATTCGTCAGGACATTTGGTATTAGATCACACACACACACACACACACACACACACACACAC
>NC_045735.1:24214287-24215893 GCF_008692095.1 Etheostoma spectabile | reverse complement strand
ACACACACACACACACACACACACACACACACACACAAGGCCGCTTTCATGGTTTGAGAGGTGTTGATAATTTGAGTTAAAATGAGCTTGTCTTCATTAATGACAGTCACGGCTAAACCGTTTATCTTGGTATACCCAGGTTACAGTGCTAAAATGACTCTCTCTGTGCAATTGCTACTAATAGCTCTCTTTAATGTCAAAGTGAGAGCTCAGCCCTGGAGGCAAGGGCTTTCTTTCCATCTTTGACGAATTTAAAATACACATGATGAGAATATACATGAACATGTGAAGAAATGTTGTCAAAAGGAAACATTAGACTTGTTTCTCTCGAGGTCCTGGTTGTCCCTACAACACATGTAAGGTGATGACAGGTCTGAGCTAATTAATGCAATTCACTCAGCTCCAATGTGAATTAAAGTAGAAAAGGATAAAAATTATGAGAACAAAGTGAGTTCGGCATCGTCATGGTGACTTGGCTGTGCTCAGCTGCACAGTGTAGGATTAGGAGACGACAGAGAGACAATGCCATCAGCAATAATTAAATATACTGTTTTGGGGGAATGCGTGTTATTAAATACATAAGCAAAGAGATCAATGTCTTGCTATGGTGTAAAAAACGTCTTTCAGGATATGTAGCTATTCTTTCTTGTGCAATATCTATTAAGAAAAAGATAGCAAGTGTACAAAAAATGACCCATATTGCCTTTATAAACTGCAATAACCATACTTTGATAGAGGATATGTTAAACAAAATCAACAGACGACCACTTAGTGCAGAGTGCCTTATATTAACAAGCGTATGGACAACATGCTCAACAATGGACCACCTGCTAAAGAGCTTACCCCTGGGAAAAGCAAGACCCTTAAAGTGATGAACACTTTAACGCATAGCTGGGCAGCTAACTCCTGAAAAATGCAGCTGATTCTGGATGTCTCAAAATGTCAGCAATGAACTATGTAGGATTAAACATTTTAATTGCTCATGAAACGTTCAAATAAACATGGTATTAAGGCACAGAACACAAATATGGCTAAATTGTCTACACAGCTGACATTCCTTGGCTCAAGCTCAAGGCAGTACCAAATATCAATCCTTTAAATTAATAGGGTAAATATAAAAGAATGAGTACTACACCAAATGCATATAGTTGTGCAAGGATGTTTTCAGTCATGTGTGTAAACAATAGAACAGGTGTCATACAAAATTAACATCACATGACAAAAGACCAACAGAATCCAAATCCAAAGAGCATCAGCTCTTTCAAATGTCCATACCGTGGACACTAAGCTACCTCTAATGGGAGGTTTAATAATAGCTATAGAAGTTAAATATGATGTTTTTCTGCTTAACAAAAAGTGGTTTTGTTTACTAATGCTGCTTTCATCTCTGTTATCCATATTAGATGTGCCAATGTACGTGTGTTTTAGTACTGCTAGCCTTGGGTTTTTTAGCTTGTAAGAAGGCCAACGCAGCTATGTCCGCAAGGCTGATGTCCCAGTGCTGGTGCCGTGTAACTAGGGATGAGCCGAGTACTCGGCTGAAACAAGTATCCGGTACGGATTAAGCACTTTTGCAGAGTACAAGTATTATACGAGTAATGCGAGT
>NC_045735.1:24213457-24214277 GCF_008692095.1 Etheostoma spectabile | reverse complement strand
ACTCGGATTGAATAAAAGTCTCCATTGACTGTGTCTCCGTTCTGATAGGCTAGTCACAGTACTAGTCACAGCGCCCTCCCCTACACTATTCTGTGATAGGCTTGTCACAGCGCCCTCCCCTACACTATTTAGTGCTTTGCTAGTCCCAGCGCCCCTCCCTACACACACAGATTCCTTATGTTGTTGTGTCCGACAGGCTGTGCTCACTCTCACACGGTTAAGTGAACAGCTCTCTCCATTTCAGGTCCGTGGGGCTTTTCCGTTAACATTTAGGGTTTCTTCAAGCTTCAGGTTTGTTTTATATTTCGGTTTGAACTAGTACCTAGTAACCGTGGGGTTTGTTCAGACAAAGTGCTTGGTAGAATGCGACTTGGGTTGCAACTTTGCCGTTGGAGTTTTTTTTTAAACTGCCTGCTGGTTCTAACCAGCTTTTTTGAGTGTCTGAAACATTCTTGCTGTGTTCTATAAAATTAAATAAAAGGCAGTTGCAGTATAAATGAATAATATTACAAATTAAGATACACACACAAACACATTCCTACCCCCCGCCCCCCTGTCTCTCTTTGTTTCTCTCTCTCTCTCTCTGTATCTCTTACACACTTACACATACCTGGTGTGAAAATAAAAAAGAAACAAAAAAAAAAAAAGATCATAGAAAAATTAAAAGTTAAAAAAAGAAAGTTATATTATTGAGTTTGAAAACTCTTGTTCATTACATTTTACTTAATAATTGCAACCGCATTGTTGTATTTATTGTTGCAAAACTGTATACAGTTCGTTAGTTACAATGACAACACCATTGATCTGAAGCTCAATGCTG
>NC_045735.1:24208903-24213447 GCF_008692095.1 Etheostoma spectabile | reverse complement strand
ATGTAAATAGTTTTCTAATCAGCAATAAATACAACAATTTCTGATCAACTCATATCAATTGCAAGCTTAAAATAACAAACTGGTTAAAGCCCCGCCCATTTCAAAACAACCCGACCCACTTCCGGGTTAAATTATGTCCACTTCCGGGTTAGGCCCCGCCCAGTCCGAGTACAGATACGGATACAGATAATTCATGTGGTAAACAGATACAGATACAGATAATGCTGTACTCGCTCATCCCTACGTGTAACTGACAGTGATTTGTTTCTGAACGGGTGTGGCATGATGTACATGAACAAAAAGTCACTGAGGTTTGCATTGTGTTTAAGTGCAACCATTGGCATTTTCTTAAATACGCTTGGTAACTGTAGGACAGTGCAAACCAATGTTTCGTACAACTGGCTCGTCACCTGACTCTGCCTTAAACTCCTTAGTTTTTAGTTTTTAAAGGCAAAGGATTAAGGCTATTTGTGTTAATCTCCTCATTGGGTCAGGCTGAGACACTGCTTGCGGTTCAAACAAGTGAACTCATAATGTTGTTCTTGGGTTCGGTCTCAATAGTAACTCTTGTAAGTAGTGCTGTCAAACGATTAAAATATGTAATCACGATTAATCACAATGTCATAGTTAAGTTGCAATTAATCATACATTTTTACCTATTCTAAATGTCCCTTGATTTCTTTTTTTCTCATAATTTCTCATTTTAATTCTCTTATCAACATGGAAAAGTGGATTGACTTTGTGCAAATGTTTTTTTGATTTAAAACACCATTGGCATATAGCCTACTGTAGTGTTCAATTTCACACGTAACATTCTTTCACAACAAGTCATTCATCCTCATTCACAAAATGTAACACTATCCATCAATAAAAGTGTCAAAAAAATACTTTGACGGGGAGGGGGGGGGGGAATTAGCATTAGCTGTGTGCTTGGCCATCAAGTGGTATTTCAGACTGGACGTGCTGCGATGATAGCTCATTTCACAACAACAAAACACACAGATCACTTTGGTCTTGTCAATGGAACCATTTGGCAACTTTTAAAAAGTTAACTTTCTATTCAGAATCTTATTGGCATCCATTTCGGCGTCTTGAGCAAAACGTAACGTTACTACTCTTTGGCCGACTCGCAAGGCCAAACAAGTGTGTGCAATGTGCCTGTTGTTTTGTTTCCGGTCTTGCTAGATCTGGTGTGGTGTTGTAGTTTTTTAATGTTACTAGTTGTTGCAACAGCATTTGAAAAAAAATACAAAGTTTGCTAGGCCAACAAGAATGTTAATCTTGCGCTAAAAAAACTGATGCCGTTAAAATGAGATTGCGTTAACGCCCTTAATAACGGGTTTAACTGACAGCACTACTTGTAACAAATCCAGTTTTTTTTAACATAAGGCAACATACAGTATTTGTATTGTAGCACAGCTAGGAGGCTGGAGCCGAGTTCCAGGTAACATGTTCAATTAAGTTTTAGTTCACTGGTTCTTAATTCTAGTTCTCAGGGGAACTAGAGCACTTCTATTTTTCATTCTGGTCATCAGATCATAAAGTAAGTTACACCTGAGACACAAAGTGAATGCAATTCACAAAAGTACCCAACAGGATTGAAGACCAAAATTACTCTGATCCCAAGTTGGAGCACAATACTAAGCTGTAAACTAATTTCCATAACTTCCTCAATTATGACAGATGTATCTAGACATTAAGAGGTATTCAATTACACAATGGAACTCACTTTGAACCTTTGATATTCTGTTAACTTTGCTAACTAGTAGCAAGTTTCCAGATAACAGAAAATTTAGTCAAACTAGCGTCCAAAACACACTGCTGCCCTCCGTAATGCACCAAGACAGCCACCCCGTTATAGCAGCACTTTTTTGTTTTGAGAACTCCGTCCTCATTTAGCACATCCTAGTTATTGGACCATGACTTCTGCTCTTGTCAAGTGATAGCTTGTCCTCTCTAGAGCTCTGCTAGCTGTCACAATAAGGAGGAAGAGAAATTCATTGTTGAGGTGGAAAACAACCAAGCCTCTGCAAGCGACATTATCGGATATTAAAAAAGACATTGCTTGGTGAGCCATAGCTGGAGAGGCTCTTCAGGTGGGAAGTCAAGTTATATAACAAAAACAAGACTGCTGAATACATGGTAGCACTCCACGTTTACTTTATATGCTAGCTGATGTGCAATGTTGAGGCGATGCCTACTGTTGCAAAGTGCATCATATAACACGCTGCTGCACTGTGGTGGCAGTATGCTTCCAGTAAAACTCTCATGGACCTTTAAACAACTAACAGTGACACTAAGAGTGTCTCCTATGATTCTGCTCCCAGGTACTCCAGGTGTCACAAATGCCCTACGTTGAGAGTAAGTGACCCACAAGTGAACTGTGGAGTGCACAAATGAATACAACAGTAGTTTTAATTAACTTAATTATATGACTATTTGCATAATAAATACATTTAGTTAATTATTTCTGGAAGCGACACACAGTATTGCAGGTGCATTACACTTGCTGCTGTTGTACACTCCATTTGATATTTTGCTGTGAACAGTGGCCGTCTAAATCATGTTCAAACCACACTATATGGACTATGGTACTTTAGTAACTATGGTTAGTAAACCAAACACTATAGAAAACCATACAACATATTATAGGATACCAAGGAACTACAGGTTTCAACATTCTTTTTTTTTTTTTTTAGAGTCCTTTATTTGGCTTTAAATGTCAGGACAGCTTAAAGTCAGGAACGGGGCAAGAGAGGGGGGGATAAAAGGGTCACAGGTCTGATTCGAACCCGGGCCGCTGCTAAGGACTCAGCCTACAGGGGGTGCACACTCTACTGAGTGAGATAGAGGTTGCCTCAAGCTTTAGACTTTCTTAATACATCAATTCAACTCCTAAAAATATTCAAGTGGCCTCCCAATTCGGGAGAATTGTATGTTACTTGTGCACTCTACAGCTATATCATGTAGTAAAAAAGTAATACAAATATAATACATTCAAATACAACATCAGACTTTGTATTGGGAGATATTCAGTTTTAAAAGACATTGGATTGGGATTAGGGCAAAAAAAGAATGCTAGGGTTAAGTTAAGGGTTTAGTTAGATTTTTTTTTTGGGGGGGGGTATTACAGTTCTTTGACATCATTGTGAAATATAGGAATAACCACATTTAAAGTTAGGGAACAGCTATGGTTATGGTTAAAATAAATCTGGTATTGTGTCAGTGGGCCCGTAAAAACTCATAAAATAGACTTGATGTGAGAATAAGCAGTGAAAATGTCATAGAGGCTCTGGTCAAAATTCCTGAACAGCATCGTTAAATACAATACTAGTTTCTGTGAAAAGGGATGAAAAAGAAAAATGCTCAGGCTGAGACTTCAGAGAAAAAAAGATACAATTCATCGCCCTTGTGAGGTTTGCAATCGGTTATACAACACAGAATTTGACAGATATTAAATGAAGGGTTGCAGAATCAAAGCCAATGATAAATCCATTGTAGGAAGATTATAAGTAGCTACTGAATTAGTTTTTTGACCATGTCATATGTAACACACAGCCAGTGGAGCAGCATGTATTGATTTCAAAGGAATCATTCTTTCATTGGATGATTGCGATGTCTAACACCTGCTGCCTGTGATAAAGCCTGGGGGTTAAGGTGTGGGACCACCCTGGTAGACACACTGGACAGGCACATCAATCAAATTCCATCAATTATTCACATATTCAACTTGATCATAGCGTCCACACAGCAACAGACAGCCCAGAGGAAAAATCAGACCTTATTTTCTTCCCCATTGGCTTTGGATCTTGTCAGTCACTATGTATGGAAATGCAGATGCTTCAGCAGCAAGCCTGAAAATAAGCAATTAGCAGCATCAACCACCTCACTCTCCGGACAACTCTGTTTTCCCAAAGGGGATTGCCGCTATTGATGCTGAAATTGTCCTTGGTGGTGTTCCCTGTCTGTCATCCCCAGAGAGTCTCCATTTCTTTCCCTGACTGAGTTGCTCATCCCTCTCTGACGCTTTTCTCAAACATTCTTCTCCTCTTACACACATTTTCTGCTTGATTCTTACTCCTTCCTTTTTTGTGATTTTTTTTCTCTCTCTTCTCATGACCTCTTGCGTTTGCATTTGCCGGTGTAGCCAGTTGTTTAGCATTCAGCGTACATCACATCTCTCTGTTACCTTGTCAGTATCAGCAGACAAGCCCCTGCCTACAGATGAGGTAAAGAGGCACACATATAGAGGACAGGAAGGAGTTCAACAGCTGAGGGTTATGGGTCAGGAAGTGGACATTACAAGGTAAAGAAGAAAAGGATAAGCGGCTACAACTCTCTGAGAGCACTGTTCCTCTGCCGGAACCTGTTTTTCCAATTTGGGATATAACGTGTCTTCATTCATGAATTGCAAGCATTAAATCGTCACAAACACTGTCATGCAGCACATCATTAGAAAGCTTAAAGTCTCTTGATTCCATCAAGCCCCCGCACAAAGCATAAGGTGACTTACAGCGGTTATAATCATGTTATGAAGTAAAGAA